>NW_027438149.1:0-22546 GCF_965140245.1 Athene noctua
TGCTTGCTTTTTCTCAGACAGAGCCGTGGTGTGCGTTTTCGCCGGAAAACGCCTTTTCGGCCGAAAACGTGTACGTTTGCACTTCCCCGCCACAGGGAAGCTGCTAGCCGGGAATTCTCTGCCTGGTTCTACCCGCTGCCCGGAACGCTACGCAGGGCAAAAGCGGTTCTCGTCCTCCGTGCTTGCTTTTTCTCAGAAAGAGCCGTGGTGTCCGTTTTCGCCGGAAAACGCGTTTTCGGCCGAAAACGTGTACGTTTGCACTTCCCCGCCACAGGGAAGCTGCTAGCCGGGAATTCTCTGCCTGGTTCTACCCGCTGCCCGGAACGCTACGCAGGGCAAAAGCGGTTCTCGTCCTCAGTGCTTGCTTTTTCTCAGAAAGAGCCGTGGTGTGCGTTTTCGCCGGAAAACGCGTTTTCGGCCAAAAACGTGTACGTTTGCACTTCCCCGCCACAGGGAAGCTGCTAGCCGGGAATTCTCTGCCTGGTTCTACCCGCTGCCCGGAACGCTACGCAGGGCAAAAGCGGTTCTCGTCCTCCGTGCTTGCTTTTTCTCAGAAAGAGCCGTGGTGTGCGTTTTCGCCGGAAAACGCGTTTTCGGCCGAAAACGTGTACGTTTGCACTTCCCCGCCACAGGGAAGCTGCTAGCCGGGAATTCTCTGCCTGGTTCTACCCGCTGCCCGGAACGCTACGCAGGGCAAAAGCGGTTCTCGTCCTCCGTGCTTGCTTTTTCTCAGAAAGAGCCGTGGTGTGCGTTTTCGCCGGAAAACGCGTTTTCGGCCGAAAACGTGTACGTTTGCACTTCCCCGCCACAGGGAAGCTGCTAGCCGGGAATTCTCTGCCTGGTTCTACCCGCTGCCCGGAACGCTACGCAGGGCAAAAGCGGTTCTCGTCCTCCGTGCTTGCTTTTTCTCAGAAAGAGCCGTGGTGTGCCTTTTCGCCGGAAAACGCGTTTTCGGCCGAAAACGTGTACGTTTGCACTTCCCCGCCACAGGGAAGCTGCTAGCCGGGAATTCTCTGCCTGGTTCTACCCGCTGCCCGGAACGCTACGCAGGGCAAAAGCGGTTCTCGTCCTCCGTGCTTGCTTTTTCTCAGAAAGAGCCGTGGTGTGCCTTTTCGCCGGAAAACGCGTTTTCGGCCGAAAACGTGTACGTTTGCACTTCCCCGCCACAGGGAAGCTGCTAGCCGGGAATTCTCTGCCTGGTTCTACCCGCTGCCCGGAACGCTACGCAGGGCAAAAGCGGTTCTCGTCCTCCGTGCTTGCTTTTTCTCAGACAGAGCCGTGGTGTGCGATTTCGCCGGAAAACGCGTTTTCGGCCGAAAACGTGTACGTTTGCACTTCCCCGCCACAGGGAAGCTGCTAGCCGGGAATTCTCTGCCTGGTTCTACCCGCTGCCCGGAACGCTACGCAGGGCAAAAGCGGTTCTCGTCCTCCGTGCTTGCTTTTTCTCAGAAAGAGCCGTGGTGTGCGTTTTCGCCGGAAAACGCGTTTTCGGCCGAAAACGTGTACGTTTGCACTTCCCCGCCACAGGGAAGCTGCTAGCCGGGAATTCTCTGCCTGGTTCTACCCGCTGCCCGGAACGCTACGCAGGGCAAAAGCGGTTCTCGTCCTCCGTGCTTGCTTTTTCTCAGAAAGAGCCGTGGTGTGCGATTTCTCCGGAAAACGCGTTTTCGGCCGAAAACGTGTACGTTTGCACTTCCCCGCCACAGGGAAGCTGCTAGCCGGGAATTCTCTGCCTGGTTCTACCCGCTGCCCGGAACGCTACGCAGGGCAAAAGCGGTTCTCGTCCTCCGTGCTTGCTTTTTCTCAGAAAGAGCCGTGGTGTGCGTTTTCGCTGCAAAACGCGTTTTCGGCCGAAAACGTGTACGTTTGCACTTCCCCGCCACAGGGAAGCTGCTAGCCGGGAATTCTCTGCCTGGTTCTACCCGCTGCCCGGAACGCTACGCAGGGCAAAAGCGGTTCTCGTCCTCCGTGCTTGCTTTTCCTCAGACAGAGCCGTGGTGTGCGTTTTCGCCGGAAAACGCGTTTTCGGCCGAAAACGTGTACGTTTGCACTTCCCCGCCACAGGGAAGCTGCTAGCCGGGAATTCTCTGCCTGGTTCTACCCGCTGCCCGGAACGCTACGCAGGGCAAAAGCGGTTCTCGTCCTCCGTGCTTGCTTTTTCTCAGAAAGAGCCGTGGTGTGCCTTTTCGCCGGAAAACGCGTTTTCGGCCGAAAACGTGTACGTTTGCACTTCCCCGCCACAGGGAAGCTGCTAGCCGGGAATTCTCTGCCTGGTTCTACCCGCTGCCCGGAACGCTACGCAGGGCAAAAGCGGTTCTCGTCCTCCGTGCTTGCTTTTTCTCAGAAAGAGCCGTGGTGTGCGATTTCGCTGGAAAACGAGTTTTCGGCCGAAAACGTGTACGTTTGCACTTCCCCGCCACAGGGAAGCTGCTAGCCGGGAATTCTCTGCCTGGTTCTACCCGCTGCCCGGAACGCTACGCAGGGCAAAAGCGGTTCTCGTCCTCCGTGCTTGCTTTTTCTCAGAAAGAGCCGTGGTGTGCGTTTTCGCCGGAAAACGCGTTTTCGGCCGAAAACGTGTACGTTTGCACTTCCCCGCCACAGGGAAGCTGCTAGCCGGGAATTCTCTGCCTGGTTCTACCCGCTGCCCGGAACGCTACGCAGGGCAAAAGCGGTTCTCGTCCTCCGTGCTTGCTTTCTCTCAGAAAGAGCCGTGGTGTGCGTTTTCGCCGGAAAACGCCTTTTCGGCCGAAAACGTGTACGTTTGCACTTCCCCGCCACAGGGAAGCTGCTAGCCGGGAATTCTCTGCCTGGTTCTACCCGCTGCCCGGAACGCTACGCAGGGCAAAAGCGGTTCTCGTCCTCCGTGCTTGCTTTTTCTCAGAAAGAGCCGTGGTGTGCGATTTCGCCGGAAAACGCGTTTTCGGCCGAAAACGTGTACGTTTGCACTTCCCCGCCACAGGGAAGCTGCTAGCCGGGAATTCTCTGCCTGGTTCTACCCGCTGCCCGGAACGCTACGCAGGGCAAAAGCGGTTCTCGTCCTCCGTGCTTGCTTTTTCTCAGAAAGAGCCGTGGTGTGCGATTTCGCCGCAAAAACGCGTTTTTGGCCGAAAACGTGTACGTTTGCACTTCCCCGCCACAGGGAAGCTGCTAGCCGGGAATTCTCTGCCTGGTTCTACCCGCTGCCCGGAACGCTACGCAGGGCAAAAGCGGTTCTCGTCCTCCGTGCTTGCTTTTTCTCAGAAAGAGCCGTGGTGTGCCTTTTCGCCGGAAAACGCGTTTTCGGCCGAAAACGTGTACGTTTGCACTTCCCCGCCACAGGGAAGCTGCTAGCCGGGAATTCTCTGCCTGGTTCTACCCGCTGCCCTGAACGCTACGCAGGGCAAAAGCGGTTCTCGTCCTCCGTGCTTGCTTTTTCTCAGACAGAGCCGTGGTGTGCGTTTTCGCCGGAAAACGCCTTTTCGGCCGAAAACGTGTACGTTTGCACTTCCCCGCCACAGGGAAGCTGCTAGCTGGGAATTCTCTGCCTGGTTCTACCCGCTGCCCGGAACGCTACGCAGGGCAAAAGCGGTTCTCGTCCTCCGTGCTTGCTTTTTCTCAGAAAGAGCCGTGGTGTGCGTTTTCGCCGGAAAACGCGTTTTCGGCCGAAAACGTGTACGTTTGCACTTCCCCGCCACAGGGAAGCTGCTAGCCGGGAATTCTCTGCCTGGTTCTACCCGCTGCCCGGAACGCTACGCAGGGCAAAAGCGGTTCTCGTCCTCCGTGCTTGCTTTTTCTCAGAAAGAGCCGTGGTGTGCGTTTTCACCGGAAAACGCGTTTTCGGCCGAAAACGTGTACGTTTGCACTTCCCCGCCACAGGGAAGCTGCTAGCCGGGAATTCTCTGCCTGGTTCTACCCGCTGCCCGGAACGCTACGCAGGGCAAAAGCGGTTCTCGTCCTCCGTGCTTGCTTTTTCTCAGAAAGAGCCGTGGTGTGCGTTTTCGCCGGAAAACGCGTTTTCGGCCGAAAACGTGTACGTTTGCACTTCCCCGCCACAGGGAAGCTGCTAGCCGGGAATTCTCTGCCTGGTTCTACCCGCTGCCCGGAACGCTACGCAGGGCAAAAGCGGTTCTCGTCCTCCGTGCTTGCTTTTTCTCAGAAAGAGCCGTGGTGTGCGTTTTCGCCGGAAAACGCGTTTTCGGCCGAAAACGTGTACGTTTGCACTTCCCCGCCACAGGGAAGCTGCTAGCCGGGAATTCTCTGCCTGGTTCTACCCGCTGCCCTGAACGCTACGCAGGGCAAAAGCGGTTCTCGTCCTCCGTGCTTGCTTTTTCTCAGAAAGAGCCGTGGTGTGCGTTTTCGCCGGAAAACGCGTTTTCGGCCGAAAACGTGTACGTTTGCATTTCCCCGCCACAGGGAAGCTGCTAGCCGGGAATTCTCTGCCTGGTTCTACCCGCTGCCCGGAACGCTACGCAGGGCAAAAGCGGTTCTCGTCCTCCGTGCTTGCTTTTTCTCAGAAAGAGCCGTGGTGTGCGTTTTCGCCGGAAAACGCGTTTTCGGCCGAAAACGTGTACGTTTGCACTTCCCCGCCACAAGGAAGCTGCTAGCCGGGAATTCTCTGCCTGGTTCTACCCGCTGCCCGGAACGCTACGCAGGGCAAAAGCGGTTCTCGTCCTCCGTGCTTGCTTTTTCTCAGAAAGAGCCGTGGTGTGCGTTTTCGCCGGAAAACGCGTTTTCGGCCGAAAACGTGTACGTTTGCACTTCCCCGCCACAGGGAAGCTGCTAGCCGGGAATTCTCTGCCTGGTTCTACCCGCTGCCCGGAACGCTACGCAGGGCAAAAGCGGTTCTCGTCCTCCGTGCTTGCTTTTTCTCAGAAAGAGCCGTGGTGTGCGTTTTCGCCGGAAAACGCGTTTTCGGCCGAAAACGTGTACGTTTGCACTTCCCCGCCACAGGGAAGCTGCTAGCCAGGAATTCTCTGCCTGGTTCTACCCGCTGCCCGGAACGCTACGCAGGGCAAAAGCGGTTCTCGTCCTCCGTGCTTGCTTTTTCTCAGAAAGAGCCGTGGTGTGCGATTTCGCCGGAAAACGCGTTTTCGGCCGAAAACGTGTACGTTTGCACTTCCCCGCCACAGGGAAGCTGCTAGCCGGGAATTCTCTGCCTGGTTCTATCTGCTGCCCGGAACGCTACGCAGGGCAAAAGCGGTTCTCGTCCTCCGTGCTTGCTTTTTCTCAGACAGAGCCGTGGTGTGCGATTTCGCCGGAAAAACGTGTTTTCGGCCGAAAACGTGTACGTTTGCACTTCCCCGCCACAGGGAAGCTGCTAGCCGGGAATTCTCTGCCTGGTTCTACCCGCTGCCCGGAACGCTACGCAGGGCAAAAGCGGTTCTCGTCCTCCGTGCTTGCTTTTTCTCAGACAGAGCCGTGGTGTGCGTTTTCGCCGGAAAACGCCTTTTCGGCCGAAAACGTGTACGTTTGCACTTCCCCGCCACAGGGAAGCTGCTAGCTGGGAATTCTCTGCCTGGTTCTACCCGCTGCCCGGAACGCTACGCAGGGCAAAAGCGGTTCTCGTCCTCCGTGCTTGCTTTTTCTCAGAAAGAGCCGTGGTGTGCGTTTTCGCCGGAAAACGCGTTTTCGGCCGAAAACGTGTACGTTTGCACTTCCCCGCCACAGGGAAGCTGCTAGCCGGGAATTCTCTGCCTGGTTCTACCCGCTGCCCGGAACGCTACGCAGGGCAAAAGCGGTTCACGTCCTCCGTGCTTGCTTTTTCTCAGTAAGAGCCGTGGTGTGCGTTTTCGCCCGAAAACGCGTTTTCGGCCGAAAACGTGTACGTTTGCACTTCCCCGCCACAGGGAAGCTGCTAGCCGGGAATTCTCTGCCTGGTTCTACCCGCTGCCCGGAACGCTACGCAGGGCAAAAGCGGTTCTCGTCCTCCGTGCTTGCTTTTTCTCAGAAAGAGCCGTGGTGTGCGTTTTCGCCGGAAAACGCGTTTTCGGCCGAAAACGTGTACGTTTGCACTTCCCCGCCACAGGGAAGCTGCTAGCCGGGAATTCTCTGCCTGGTTCTACCCGCTGCCCGGAACGCTACGCAGGGCAAAAGCGGTTCTCGTCCTCCGTGCTTGCTTTTTCTCAGAAAGAGCCGTGGTGTGCGTTTTCGCCGGAAAACGCGTTTTCGGCCGAAAACGTGTACGTTTGCACTTCCCCGCCACAGGGAAGCTGCTAGCCGGGAATTCTCTGCCTGGTTCTACCCGCTGCCCGGAACGCTACGCAGGGCAAAAGCGGTTCTCGTCCTCCGTGCTTGCTTTTTCTCAGAAAGAGCCGTGGTGTGCGTTTTCGCCGGAAAACGCGTTTTCGGCCGAAAACGTGTACGTTTGCACTTCCCCGCCACAGGGAAGCTGCTAGCCGGGAATTCTCTGCCTGGTTCTACCCGCTGCCCAGAACGCTACGCAGGGCAAAAGCGGTTCTCGTCCTCCGTGCTTGCTTTTTCTCAGAAAGAGCCGTGGTGTGCGTTTTCGCCGGAAAACGCGTTTTCGGCCGAAAACGTGTACGTTTGCATTTCCCCGCCACAGGGAAGCTGCTAGCCGGGAATTCTCTGCCTGGTTCTACCCGCTGCCCGGAACGCTACGCAGGGCAAAAGCGGTTCTCGTCCTCCGTGCTTGCTTTTTCTCAGAAAGAGCCGTGGTGTGCGTTTTCGCCGGAAAACGCGTTTTCGGCCGAAAACGTGTACGTTTGCACTTCCCCGCCACAAGGAAGCTGCTAGCCGGGAATTCTCTGCCTGGTTCTACCCGCTGCCCGGAACGCTACGCAGGGCAAAAGCGGTTCTCGTCCTCCGTGCTTGCTTTTTCTCAGAAAGAGCCGTGGTGTGCGTTTTCGCCGGAAAACGCGTTTTCGGCCGAAAACGTGTACGTTTGCACTTCCCCGCCACAGGGAAGCTGCTAGCCGGGAATTCTCTGCCTGGTTCTACCCGCTGCCCGGAACGCTACGCAGGGCAAAAGCGGTTCTCGTCCTCCGTGCTTGCTTTTTCTCAGAAAGAGCCGTGGTGTGCGTTTTCGCCGGAAAACGCGTTTTCGGCCGAAAACGTGTACGTTTGCACTTCCCCGCCACAGGGAAGCTGCTAGCCAGGAATTCTCTGCCTGGTTCTACCCGCTGCCCGGAACGCTACGCAGGGCAAAAGCGGTTCTCGTCCTCCGTGCTTGCTTTTTCTCAGAAAGAGCCGTGGTGTGCGATTTCGCCGGAAAACGCGTTTTCGGCCGAAAACGTGTACGTTTGCACTTCCCCGCCACAGGGAAGCTGCTAGCCGGGAATTCTCTGCCTGGTTCTATCTGCTGCCCGGAACGCTACGCAGGGCAAAAGCGCTTCTCGTCCTCCGTGCTTGCTTTTTCTCAGACAGAGCCGTGGTGTGCGATTTCGCCGGAAAACGTGTTTTCGGCCGAAAACGTGTACGTTTGCACTTCCCCGCCACAGGGAAGCTGCTAGCCGGGAATTCTCTGCCTGGTTCTACCCGCTGCCCGGAACGCTACGCAGGGCAAAAGCGGTTCTCGTCCTCCGTGCTTGCTTTTTCTCAGAAAGAGCCGTGGTGTGCGTTTTCGCCGGAAAACGCGTTTTCGGCCGAAAACGTGTACGTTTGCACTTCCCCGCCACAGGGAAGCTGCTAGCCGGGAATTCTCTGCCTGGTTCTACCCGCTGCCCGGAACGCTACGCAGGGCAAAAGCGGTTCTCGTCCTCCGTGCTTGCTTTTTCTCAGAAAGAGCCGTGGTGTGCGATTTCTCCGGAAAAAGCGTTTTCGGCCGAAAACGTGTACGTTTGCACTTCCCCGCCACAGGGAAGCTGCTAGCCGGGAATTCTCTGCCTGGTTCTACCCGCTGCCCGGAACGCTACGCAGGGCAAAAGCGGTTCTCGTCCTCCGTGCTTGCTTTTTCTCAGAAAGAGCCGTGGTGTGCGTTTTCGCCGGAAAACGCGTTTTCGGCCGAAAACGTGTACGTTTGCACTTCCCCGCCACAGGGAAGCTGCTAGCCGGGAATTCTCTGCCTGGTTCTACCCGCTGCCCGGAACGCTACGCAGGGCAAAAGCGGTTCTCGTCCTCCGTGCTTGCTTTTTCTCAGAAAGAGCCGTGGTGTGCGTTTTCGCCGGAAAACGCGTTTTCGGCCGAAAACGTGTACGTTTGCACTTCCCCGCCACAGGGAAGCTGCTAGCCGGGAATTCTCTGCCTGGTTCTACCCGCTGCCCGGAACGCTACGCAGGGCAAAAGCGGTTCTCGTCCTCCGTGCTTGCTTTTTCTCAGAAAGAGCCGTGGTGTGCGTTTTCGCCGGAAAACGCGTTTTCGGCCGAAAACGTGTACGTTTGCACTTCCCCGCCACAGGGAAGCTGCTAGCCGGGAATTCTCTGCCTGGTTCTACCCGCTGCCCGGAACGCTACGCAGGGTAAAAGCGGTTCTCGTCCTCCGTGCTTGCTTTTTCTCAGAAAGAGCCGTGGTGTGCGATTTCGCTGGAAAACGCGTTTTCGGCCGAAAACGTGTACGTTTGCACTTCCCCGCCACAGGGAAGCTGCTAGCCGGGAATTCTCTGTCTGGTTCTACCCGCTGCCCGGAACGCTACGCAGGGCAAAAGCGGTTCTCGTCCTCCGTGCTTGCTTTTTCTCAGACAGAGCCGAGGTTTGCGTTTTCGCCGGAAAACGCGTTTGCGGCCGAAAACGTGTACGTTTGCACTTCCCCGCCACAGGGAAGCTGCTAGCCGGGAATTCTCTGCCTGGTTCTACCCGCTGCCCGGAACGCTACGCAGGGCAAAAGCGGTTCTCGTCCTCCGTGCTTGCTTTTTCTCAGAAAGAGCCGTGGTGTGCGTTTTCGCCGGAAAACGCGTTTTCGGCCGAAAACGTGTACGTTTGCACTTCCCCGCCACAGGGAAGCTGCTAGCCGGGAATTCTCTGCCTGGTTCTACCCGCTGCCCGGAACGCTACGCAGGGCAAAAGCGGTTCTCGTCCTCCGTGCTTGCTTTTTCTCAGAAAGAGCCGTGGTGTGCGTTTTCGCCGGAAAACGCGTTTGCGGCCGAAAACGTGTACGTTTGCACTTCCCCGCCACAGGGAAGCTGCTAGCCGGGAATTCTCTGCCTGGTTCTACCCGCTGCCCGGAACGCTACGCAGGGCAAAAGCGGTTCTCGTCCTCCGTGCTTGCTTTTTCTCAGAAAGAGCCGTGGTGTGCGTTTTCGCCGGAAAACGCGTTTTCGGCCGAAAACGTGTACGTTTGCACTTCCCCGCCACAGGGAAGCTGCTAGCCGGGAATTCTCTGCCTGGTTCTACCCGCTGCCCGGAACGCTACGCAGGGCAAAAGCGGTTCTCGTCCTCCGTGCTTGCTTTTTCTCAGAAAGAGCCGTGGTGTGCGTTTTCGCCGGAAAACGCGTTTTCGGCCGAAAACGTGTACGTTTGCACTTCCCCGCCACAGGGAAGCTGCTAGCCGGGAATTCTCTGCCTGGTTCTACCCGCTGCCCGGAACGCTACGCAGGGCAAAAGCGGTTCTCGTCCTCCGTGCTTGCTTTTTCTCAGAAAGAGCCGTGGTGTGCGATTTCGCCGGAAAACGCGTTTTCGGCCGAAAACGTGTACGTTTGCACTTCCCCGCCACAGGGAAGCTGCTAGCCGGGAATTCTCTGCCTGGTTCTACCCGCTGCCCGGAACGCTACGCAGGGCAAAAGCGGTTCTCGTCCTACGTGCTTGCTTTTTCTCAGAAAGAGCCGTGGTGTGCGTTTTCGCCGGAAAACGCGTTTTCGGCCGAAATCGTGTACGTTTGCACTTCCCCGCCACAGGGAAGCTGCTAGCCGGGAATTCTCTGCCTGGTTCTACCCGCTGCCCGGAACGCTACGCAGGGCAAAAGCGGTTCTCGTCCTCCGTGCTTGCTTTTTCTCAGACAGATCCGTGGTATGAGATTTCGCCGGAAAACGCGTTTTCGGCCGAAAACGTGTACGTTTGCACTTCCCCGCCACAGGGAAGCTGCTAGCCGGGAATTCTCTGCCTGGTTCTACCCGCTGCCCGGAACGCTACGCAGGGCAAAAGCGGTTCTCGTCCTCCGTGCTTGCTTTTTCTCAGAAAGAGCCGTGGTGTGCGTTTTCGCCGGAAAACGCGTTTTCGGCCGAAAACGTGTACGTTTGCATTTCCCCGCCACAGGGAAGCTGCTAGCCGGGAATTCTCTGCCTGGTTCTACCCGCTGCCCGGAACGCTACGCAGGGCAAAAGCGGTTCTCGTCCTCCGTGCTTGCTTTTTCTCAGAAAGAGCCGTGGTGTGCGATTTCGCCGGAAAACGCGTTTTCGGCCGAAAACGTGTACGTTTGCACTTCCCCGCCACAGGGAAGCTGCTAGCCGGGAATTCTCTGCCTGGTTCTACCCGCTGCCCGGAACGCTACGCAGGGCAAAAGCGGTTCTCGTCCTCCGTGCTTGCTTTTTCTCAGAAAGAGCCGTGGTGTGCGTTTTCGCTGCAAAACGCGTTTTCGGCCGAAAACGTGTACGTTTGCACTTCCCCGCCACAGGGAAGCTGCTAGCCGGGAATTCTCTGCCTGGTTCTACCCGCTGCCCGGAACGCTACGCAGGGCAAAAGCGGTTCTCGTCCTCCGTGCTTGCTTTTTCTCAGACAGAGCCGTGGTGTGCGTTTTCGACGGAAAACGCCTTTTCGGCCGAAAACGTGTACGTTTGCACTTCCCCGCCACAGGGAAGCTGCTAGCCGGGAATTCTCTGCCTGGTTCTACCCGCTGCCCGGAACGCTACGCAGGGCAAAAGCGGTTCTCGTCCTCCGTGCTTGCTTTCTCTCAGAAAGAGCCGTGGTGTGCGTTTTCGCCGGAAAACGCGTTTTCGGCCGAAAACGTGTACGTTTGCACTTCCCCGCCACAGGGAAGCTGCTAGCCGGGAATTCTCTGCCTGGTTCTACCCGCTGCCCGGAACGCTACGCAGGGCAAAAGCGGTTCTCGTCCTCCGTGCTTGCTTTTTCTCAGAAAGAGCCGTGGTGTGCGTTTTCGCCGGAAAACGCGTTTTCGGCCGAAAACGTGTACGTTTGCACTTCCCCGCCACAGGGAAGCTGCTAGCCGGGAATTCTCTGCCTGGTTCTACCCGCTGCCCGGAACGCTACGCAGGGCAAAAGCGGTTCTCGTCCTCCGTGCTTGCTTTTTCTCAGAAAGAGCCGTGGTGTGCGTTTTCGCCGGAAAACGCGTTTTCGGCCGAAAACGTGTACGTTTGCACTTCCCCGCCACAGGGAAGCTGCTAGCCGGGAATTCTCTGCCTGGTTCTACCCGCTGCCCGGAACGCTACGCAGGGTAAAAGCGGTTCTCGTCCTCCGTGCTTGCTTTTTCTCAGAAAGAGCCGTGGTGTGCGATTTCGCTGGAAAACGCGTTTTCGGCCGAAAACGTGTACGTTTGCACTTCCCCGCCACAGGGAAGCTGCTAGCCGGGAATTCTCTGCCTGGTTCTACCCGCTGCCCGGAACGCTACGCAGGGCAAAAGCGGTTCTCGTCCTCCGTGCTTGCTTTTTCTCAGTCAGAGCCGTGGTGTGCGTTTTCGCCGGAAAACGCGTTTTCGGCCGAAAACGTGTACGTTTGCACTTCCCCGCCACAGGGAAGCTGCTAGCCGGGAATTCTCTGCCTGGTTCTACCCGCTGCCCGGAACGCTACGCAGGGCAAAAGCGGTTCTCGTCCTCCGTGCTTGCTTTTTCTCAGAAAGAGCCGTGGTGTGCGTTTTCGCCGGAAAACGCGTTTTCGGCCGAAAACGTGTACGTTTGCACTTCCCCGCCACAGGGAAGCTGCTAGCCGGGAATTCTCTGCCTGGTTCTACCCGCTGCCCGGAACGCTACGCAGGGCAAAAGCGGTTCTCGTCCTCCGTGCTTGCTTTTTCTCAGACAGAGCCGTGGTGTGCGATTTCGCCGGAAAACGCGTTTTCGGCCGAAAACGTGTACGTTTGCACTTCCCCGCCACAGGGAAGCTGCTAGCCGGGAATTCTCTGCCTGGTTCTACCCGCTGCCCGGAACGCTACGCAGGGCAAAAGCGGTTCTCGTCCTCCGTGCTTGCTTTTTCTCAGAAAGAGCCGTGGTGTGCGATTTCGCCGGAAAACGCGTTTTCGGCCGAAAACGTGTACGTTTGCACTTCCCCGCCACAGGGAAGCTGCTAGCCGGGAATTCTCTGCCTGGTTCTACCCGCTGCCCGGAACGCTACGCAGGGCAAAAGCGGTTCTCGTCCTCCGTGCTTGCTTTTTCTCAGAAAGAGCCGTGGTGTGCGTTTTCGCCGGAAAACGCGTTTTCGGCCGAAAACGTGTACGTTTGCACTTCCCCGCCACAGGGAAGCTGCTAGCCGGGAATTCTCTGCCTGGTTCTACCTGCTGCCCGGAACGCTACGCAGGGCAAAAGCGGTTCTCGTCCTCCGTGCTTGCTTTTTCTCAGAAAGAGCCGTGGTGTGCGATTTCGCCGGAAAACGCGTTTTCGGCCGAAAACGTGTACGTTTGCACTTCCCCGCCACAGGGAAGCTGCTAGCCGGGAATTCTCTGCCTGGTTCTACCCGCTGCCCGGAACGCTACGCAGGGCAAAAGCGGTTCTCGTCCTCCGTGCTTGCTTTTTCTCAGAAAGAGCCGTGGTGTGCGTTTTCGCTGCAAAACGCGTTTTCGGCCGAAAACGTGTACGTTTGCACTTCCCCGCCACAGGGAAGCTGCTAGCCGGGAATTCTCTGCCTGGTTCTACCCGCTGCCCGGAACGCTACGCAGGGCAAAAGCGGTTCTCGTCCTCCGTGCTTGCTTTTTCTCAGACAGAGCCGTGGTGTGCGTTTTCGACGGAAAACGCCTTTTCGGCCGAAAACGTGTACGTTTGCACTTCCCCGCCACAGGGAAGCTGCTAGCCGGGAATTCTCTGCCTGGTTCTACCCGCTGCCCGGAACGCTACGCAGGGCAAAAGCGGTTCTCGTCCTCCGTGCTTGCTTTTTCTCAGAAAGAGCCGTGGTGTGCGTTTTCGCCGGAAAACGCGTTTTCGGCCGAAAACGTGTACGTTTGCACTTCCCCGCCACAGGGAAGCTGCTAGCCGGGAATTCTCTGCCTGGTTCTACCCGCTGCCCGGAACGCTACGCAGGGCAAAAGCGGTTCTCGTCCTCCGTGCTTGCATTTTCTCAGAAAGAGCCGTGGTGTGCCTTTTCGCCGGAAAACGCGTTTTCGGCCGAAAACGTGTACGTTTGCACTTCCCCGCCACAGGGAAGCTGCTAGCCGGGAATTCTCTGCCTGGTTCTACCCGCTGCCCGGAACGCTACGCAGGGTAAAAGCGGTTCTCGTCCTCCGTGCTTGCTTTTTCTCAGAAAGAGCCGTGGTGTGCGATTTCGCTGGAAAACGAGTTTTCGGCCGAAAACCTGTACGTTTGCACTTCCCCGCCACAGGGAAGCTGCTAGCCGGGAATTCTCTGCCTGGTTCTACCCGCTGCCCGGAACGCTACGCAGGGCAAAAGCGGTTCTCGTCCTCCGTGCTTGCTTTTTCTCAGAAAGAGCCGTGGTGTGCGTTTTCGCCGGAAAACGCGTTTTCGGCCGAAAACGTGTACGTTTGCACTTCCCCGCCACAGGGAAGCTGCTAGCCGGGAATTCTCTGCCTGGTTCTACCCGCTGCCCGGAACGCTACGCAGGGCAAAAGCGGTTCTCGTCCTCCGTGCTTGCTTTTTCTCAGAAAGAGCCGTGGTGTGCGTTTTCGCCGGAAAACGCGTTTTCGGCCGAAAACGTGTACGTTTGCACTTCCCCGCCACAGGGAAGCTGCTAGCCGGGAATTCTCTGCCTGGTTCTACCCGCTGCCCGGAACGCTACGCAGGGCAAAAGCGGTTCTCGTCCTCCGTGCTTGCTTTTTCTCAGAAAGAGCCGTGGTGTGCGTTTTCGCCGGAAAACGCGTTTTCGGCCGAAAACGTGTACGTTTGCACTTCCCCGCCACAGGGAAGCTGCTAGCCGGGAATTCTCTGCCTGGTTCTACCCGCTGCCCGGAACGCTACGCAGGGCAAAAGCGGTTCTCGTCCTCCGTGCTTGCTTTTTCTCAGAAAGAGCCGTGGTGTGCGTTTTCGCCGGAAAACGCGTTTTCGGCTGAAAACGTGTACGTTTGCACTTCCCCGCCACAGGGAAGCTGCTAGCCGGGAATTCTCTGCCTGGTTCTACCCGCTGCCCGGAACGCTACGCAGGGCAAAAGCGGTTCTCGTCCTCCGTGCTTGCTTTTTCTCAGAAAGAGCCGTGGTGTGCGTTTTCGCCGGAAAACGCGTTTTCGGCCGAAAACGTGTACGTTTGCACTTCCCCGCCACAGGGAAGCTGCTAGCCGGGAATTCTCTGCCTGGTTCTACCCGCTGCCCGGAACGCTACGCAGGGCAAAAGCGGTTCTCGTCCTCCGTGCTTGCTTTTTCTCAGAAAGAGCCGTGGTGTGCGTTTTCGCCGGAAAACGCGTTTTCGGCCGAAAACGTGTACGTTTGCACTTCCCCGCCACAGGGAAGCTGCTAGCCGGGAATTCTCTGCCTGGTTCTACCCGCTGCCCGGAACGCTACGCAGGGCAAAAGCGGTTCTCGTCCTCCGTGCTTGCTTTTTCTCAGAAAGAGCCGTGGTGTGCGATTTCGCCGGAAAACGCGTTTTCGGCCGAAAACGTGTACGTTTGCACTTCCCCGCCACAGGGAAGCTGCTAGCCGGGAATTCTCTGCCTGGTTCGACCCGCTGCCCGGAACGCTACGCAGGGCAAAAGCGGTTCTCGTCCTCCGTGCTTGCTTTTTCTCAGAAAGAGCCGTGGTGTGCGTTTTCGCCGGAAAACGCGTTTTCGGCCGAAAACGTGTACGTTTGCACTTCCCCGCCACAGGGAAGCTGCTAGCCGGGAATTCTCTGCCTGGTTCTACCCGCTGCCCGGAACGCTACGCAGGGCAAAAGCGGTTCTCGTCCTCCGTGCTTGCTTTTTCTCAGAAAGAGCCGTGGTGTGCGTTTTCGCCGGAAAACGCGTTTTCGGCCGAAAACGTGTACGTTTGCACTTCCCCGCCACAGGGAAGCTGCTAGCCGGGAATTCTCTGCCTGGTTCTACCCGCTGCCCGGAACGCTACGCAGGGCAAAAGCGGTTCTCGTCCTCCGTGCTTGCTTTTTCTCAGAAAGAGCCGTGGTGTGCGTTTTCGCCGGAAAACGCGTTTTCGGCCGAAAACGTGTACGTTTGCACTTCCCCGCCACAGGGAAGCTGCTAGCCGGGAATTCTCTGCCTGGTTCTACCCGCTGCCCGGAACGCTACGCAGGGCAAAAGCGGTTCTCGTCCTCCGTGCTTGCTTTTTCTCAGAAAGAGCCGTGGTGTGCGTTTTCGCCGGAAAACGCGTTTTCGGCCGAAAACGTGTACGTTTGCACTTCCCCGCCACAGGGAAGCTGCTAGCCGGGAATTCTCTGCCTGGTTCTACCCGCTGCCCGGAACGCTACGCAGGGCAAAAGCGGTTCTCGTCCTCCGTGCTTGCTTTTTCTCAGAAAGAGCCGTGGTGTGCGTTTTCGCCGGAAAACGCGTTTTCGGCCGAAAACGTGTACGTTTGCACTTCCCCGCCACAGGGAAGCTGCTAGCCGGGAATTCTCTGCCTGGTTCTACCCGCTGCCCGGAACGCTACGCAGGGCAAAAGCGGTTCTCGTCCTCCGTGCTTGCTTTTTCTCAGAAAGAGCCGTGGTGTGCGTTTTCGCCGGAAAACGCGTTTTCGGCCGAAAACGTGTACGTTTGCACTTCCCCGCCACAGGGAAGCTGCTAGCCGGGAATTCTCTGCCTGGTTCTACCCGCTGCCCGGAACGCTACGCAGGGCAAAAGCGGTTCTCGTCCTCCGTTCTTGCTTTTTCTCAGAAAGAGCCGTGGTGTGCGTTTTCGCCGGAAAACGCGTTTTCGGCCGAAAACGTGTACGTTTGCACTTCCCCGCCACAGGGAAGCTGCTAGCCGGGAATTCTCTGCCTGGTTCGACCCGCTGCCCGGAACGCTACGCAGGGCAAAAGCGGTTCTCGTCCTCCGTGCTTGCTTTTTCTCAGAAAGAGCCGTGGTGTGCGTTTTCACCGGAAAACGCGTTTTCGGCCGAAAACGTGTACGTTTGCACTTCCCCGCCACAGGGAAGCTGCTAGCCGGGAATTCTCTGCCTGGTTCGACCCGCTGCCCGGAACGCTACGCAGGGCAAAAGCGGTTCTCGTCCTCCGTGCTTGCTTTTTCTCAGAAAGAGCCGTGGTGTGCGTTTTCGCCGGAAAACGCGTTTTCGGCCGAAAACGTGTACGTTTGCACTTCCCCGCCACAGGGAAGCTGCTAGCCGGGAATTCTCTGCCTGGTTCTACCCGCTGCCCGGAACGCTACGCAGGGCAAAAGCGGTTCTCGTCCTCCGTGCTTGCTTTTTCTCAGAAAGAGCCGTGGTGTGCGTTTTCGCCGGAAAACGCGTTTTCGGCCGAAAACGTGTACGTTTGCACTTCCCCGCCACAGGGAAGCTGCTAGCCGGGAATTCTCTGCCTGGTTCTACCCGCTGCCCGGAACGCTACGCAGGGCAAAAGCGGTTCTCGTCCTCCGTGCTTGCTTTTTCTCAGAAAGAGCCGTGGTGTGCGTTTTCGCCGGAAAACGCGTTTTCGGCCGAAAACGTGTACGTTTGCACTTCCCCGCCACAGGGAAGCTGCTAGCCGGGAATTCTCTGCCTGGTTCTACCCGCTGCCCGGAACGCTACGCAGGGCAAAAGCGGTTCTCGTCCTCCGTGCTTGCTTTTTCTCAGAAAGAGCCGTGGTGTGCGTTTTCGCCGGAAAACGCGTTTTCGGCCGAAAACGTGTACGTTTGCACTTCCCCGCCACAGGGAAGCTGCTAGCCGGGAATTCTCTGCTGGTTCTACCCGCTGCCCGGAACGCTACGCAGGGCAAAAGCGGTTCTCGTCCTCCGTGCTTGCTTTTTCTCAGAAAGAGCCGTGGTGTGCGTTTTCGCCGGAAAACGCGTTTTCGGCCGAAAACGTGTACGTTTGCACTTCCCCGCCACAGGGAAGCTGCTAGCCGGGAATTCTCTGCCTGGTTCTACCCGCTGCCCGGAACGCTACGCAGGGCAAAAGCGGTTCTCGTCCTCCGTGCTTGCTTTTTCTCAGAAAGAGCCGTGGTGTGCGTTTTCGCCGGAAAACGCGTTTTCGGCCGAAAACGTGTACGTTTGCACTTCCCCGCCACAGGGAAGCTGCTAGCCGGGAATTCTCTGCCTGGTTCTACCCGCTGCCCGGAACGCTACGCAGGGCAAAAGCGGTTCTCGTCCTCCGTGCTTGCTTTTTCTCAGAAAGAGCCGTGGTGTGCGTTTTCGCCGGAAAACGCGTTTTCGGCCGAAAACGTGTACGTTTGCACTTCCCCGCCACAGGGAAGCTGCTAGCCGGGAATTCTCTGCCTGGTTCGACCCGCTGCCCGGAACGCTACGCAGGGCAAAAGCGGTTCTCGTCCTCCGTGCTTGCTTTTTCTCAGAAAGAGCCGTGGTGTGCGTTTTCGCCGGAAAACGCGTTTTCGGCCGAAAACGTGTACGTTTGCACTTCCCCGCCACAGGGAAGCTGCTAGCCGGGAATTCTCTGCCTGGTTCTACCCGCTGCCCGGAACGCTACGCAGGGCAAAAGCGGTTCTCGTCCTCCGTGCTTGCTTTTTCTCAGAAAGAGCCGTGGTGTGCGTTTTCGCCGGAAAACGCGTTTTCGGCCGAAAACGTGTACGTTTGCACTTCCCCGCCACAGGGAAGCTGCTAGCCGGAATTCTCTGCCTGGTTCTACCCGCTGCCCGGAACGCTACGCAGGGCAAAAGCGGTTCTCGTCCTCGTGCTTGCTTTCTCTCAGAAAGAGCCGTGGTGTGCGTTTTCGCCGGAAAACGCGTTTTCGGCCGAAAACGTGTACGTTTGCACTTCCCCGCCACAGGGAAGCTGCTAGCCGGGAATTCTCTGCCTGGTTCTACCCGCTGCCCGGAACGCTACGCAGGGCAAAAGCGGTTCTCGTCCTCCGTGCTTGCTTTCTCTCAGAAAGAGCTGTGGTGTGCGTTTTCGCCGGAAAACGCGTTTTCGGCCGAAAACGTGTACGTTTGCACTTCCCCGCCACAGGGAAGCTGCTAGCCGGGAATTCTCTGCCTGGTTCTACCCGCTGCCCGGAACGCTACGCAGGACAAAAAGCGGTTCTCGTCCTCCGTGCTTGCTTTTTCTCAGAAAGAGCCGTGGTGTGCGTTTTCGCCGGAAAACGCGTTTTCGGCCGAAAACGTGTACGTTTGCACTTCCCCGCCACAGGGAAGCTGCTAGCCGGGAATTCTCTGCCTGGTTCTACCCGCTGCCCGGAACGCTACGCAGGGCAAAAGCGGTTCTCGTCCTCCGTGCTTGCTTTTATTCAGAAAGAGCCGTGGTGTGCGTTTTCGCCGGAAAACGCGTTTTCGGCCGAAAACGTGTACGTTTGCACTTCCCCGCCACAGGGAAGCTGCTAGCCGGGAATTCTCTGCCTGGTTCTACCCGCTGCCCGGAACGCTACGCAGGGCAAAAGCGGTTCTCGTCCTCCGTGCTTGCTTTTCTCAGAAAGAGCCGTGGTGTGCGTTTTCGCCGGAAAACGCGTTTTCGGCCGAAAACGTGTACGTTTGCACTTCCCCGCCACAGGAAGCTGCTAGCCGGGAATTCTCTGCCTGGTTCTACCCGCTGCCCGGAGCGCTACGCAGGGCAAAAGCGGTTCTCGTCCTCCGTGCTTGCTTTTTCTCAGAAAGAGCCGTGGTGTGCGTTTTCGCCGGAAAACGCGTTTTCGGCCGAAAACGTGTACGTTTGCACTTCCCCGCCACAGGGAAGCTGCTAGCCGGGAATTTTCTGCCTGGTTCTACCCGCTGCCCGGAACGCTACGCAGGGCAAAAGCGGTTCTCGTCCTCCGTGCTTGCTTTTTCTCAGAAAGAGCCGTGGTGTGCGTTTTCGCCGGAAAACGCGTTTTCGGCCGAAAACGTGTACGTTTGCACTTCCCCGCCACAGGGAAGCTGCTAGCCGGGAATTCTCTGCCTGGTTCTACCCGCTGCCCGGAACGCTACGCAGGGCAAAAGCGGTTCTCGTCCTCCGTGCTTGCTTTTTCTCAGAAAGAGCCGTGGTGTGCGTTTTCGCCGGAAAACGCGTTTTCGGCCGAAAACGTGTACGTTTGCACTTCCCCGCCACAGGGAAGCTGCTAGCCGGGAATTCTCTGCCTGGTTCTACCCGCTGCCCGGAACGCTACGCAGGGCAAAAGCGGGTTCTCGTCCTCCGTGCTTGCTTTTCTCAGAAAGAGCCGTGGTGTGCGTTTTCGCCGGAAAACGCGTTTTCGGCCGAAAACGTGTACGTTTGCACTTCCCCGCCACAGGGAAGCTGCTAGCCGGGAATTCTCTGCCTGGTTCGACCCGCTGCCCGGAACGCTACGCAGGGCAAAAGCGGTTCTCGTCCTCCGTGCTTGCTTTTTCTCAGAAAGAGCCGTGGTGTGCGTTTTCGCCGGAAAACGCGTTTTCGGCCGAAAACGTGTACGTTTGCACTTCCCCGCCACAGGGAAGCTGCTAGCCGGGAATTCTCTGCCTGGTTCTA
This sequence comes from Athene noctua, assembly GCF_965140245.1. NCBI lineage: Eukaryota > Metazoa > Chordata > Aves > Strigiformes > Strigidae > Athene > Athene noctua. The sequence goes on from NW_027438149.1 coordinate 19,462, forward strand.
CCCGCTGCCCGGAACGCTACGCAGGGCAAAAGCGGTTCTCGTCCTCCGTGCTTGCTTTTTCTCAGAAAGAGCCGTGGTGTGCGTTTTCGCCGGAAAACGCGTTTTCGGCCGAAAACGTGTACGTTTGCACTTCCCCGCCACAGGGAAGCTGCTAGCCGGGAATTCTCTGCCTGGTTCTACCCGCTGCCCGGAACGCTACGCAGGGCAAAAGCGGTTCTCGTCCTCCGTGCTTGCTTTTTCTCAGAAAGAGCCGTGGTGTGCGTTTTCGCCGGAAAACGCGTTTTCGGCCGAAAACGTGTACGTTTGCACTTCCCCGCCACAGGGAAGCTGCTAGCCGGGAATTCTCTGCCTGGTTCTACCCGCTGCCCGGAACGCTACGCAGGGCAAAAGCGGTTCTCGTCCTCCGTGCTTGCTTTTTCTCAGAAAGAGCCGTGGTGTGCGTTTTCGCCGGAAAACGCGTTTTCGGCCGAAAACGTGTACGTTTGCACTTCCCCGCCACAGGGAAGCTGCTAGCCGGGAATTCTCTGCCTGGTTCTACCCGCTGCCCGGAACGCTACGCAGGGCAAAAGCGGTTCTCGTCCTCCGTGCTTGCTTTTTCTCAGAAAGAGCCGTGGTGTGCGTTTTCGCCGGAAAACGCGTTTTCGGCCGAAAACGTGTACGTTTGCACTTCCCCGCCACAGGGAAGCTGCTAGCCGGGAATTCTCTGCCTGGTTCTACCCGCTGCCCGGAACGCTACGCAGGGCAAAAGCGGTTCTCGTCCTCCGTGCTTGCTTTTTCTCAGAAAGAGCCGTGGTGTGCGTTTTCGCCGGAAAACGCGTTTTCGGCCGAAAACGTGTACGTTTGCACTTCCCCGCCACAGGGAAGCTGCTAGCCGGGAATTCTCTGCCTGGTTCTACCCGCTGCCCGGAACGCTACGCAGGGCAAAAGCGGTTCTCGTCCTCCGTGCTTGCTTTTTCTCAGAAAGAGCCGTGGTGTGCGTTTTCGCCGGAAAACGCGTTTTCGGCCGAAAACGTGTACGTTTGCACTTCCCCGCCACAGGGAAGCTGCTAGCCGGGAATTCTCTGCCTGGTTCTACCCGCTGCCCGGAACGCTACGCAGGGCAAAAGCGGTTCTCGTCCTCCGTGCTTGCTTTTTCTCAGAAAGAGCCGTGGTGTACGTTTTCGCCGGAAAACGCGTTTTCGGCCGAAAACGTGTACGTTTGCACTTCCCCGCCACAGGGAAGCTGCTAGCCGGGAATTCTCTGCCTGGTTCTACCCGCTGCCCGGAACGCTACGCAGGGCAAAAGCGGTTCTCGTCCTCCGTGCTTGCTTTTTCTCAGAAAGAGCCGTGGTGTGCGTTTTCGCCGGAAAACGCGTTTTCGGCCGAAAACGTGTACGTTTGCACTTCCCCGCCACAGGGAAGCTGCTAGCCGGGAATTCTCTGCCTGGTTCTACCCGCTGCCCGGAACGCTACGCAGGGCAAAAGCGGTTCTCGTCCTCCGTGCTTGCTTTTTCTCAGAAAGAGCCGTGGTGTGCGTTTTCGCCGGAAAACGCGTTTTCGGCCGAAAACGTGTACGTTTGCACTTCCCCGCCACAGGGAAGCTGCTAGCCGGGAATTCTCTGCCTGGTTCTACCCGCTGCCCGGAACGCTACGCAGGGCAAAAGCGGTTCTCGTCCTCCGTGCTTGCTTTTTCTCAGAAAGAGCCGTGGTGTGCGTTTTCGCCGGAAAACGCGTTTTCGGCCGAAAACGTGTACGTTTGCACTTCCCCGCCACAGGGAAGCTGCTAGCCGGGAATTCTCTGCCTGGTTCTACCCGCTGCCCGGAACGCTACGCAGGGCAAAAGCGGTTCTCGTCCTCCGTGCTTGCTTTTTCTCAGAAAGAGCCGTGGTGTGCGTTTTCGCCGGAAAACGCGTTTTCGGCCGAAAACGTGTACGTTTGCACTTCCCCGCCACAGGGAAGCTGCTAGCCGGGAATTCTCTGCCTGGTTCTACCCGCTGCCCGGAACGCTACGCAGGGCAAAAGCGGTTCTCGTCCTCCGTGCTTGCTTTTTCTCAGAAAGAGCCGTGGTGTGCGTTTTCGCCGGAAAACGCGTTTTCGGCCGAAAACGTGTACGTTTGCACTTCCCCGCCACAGGGAAGCTGCTAGCCGGGAATTCTCTGCCTGGTTCTACCCGCTGCCCGGAACGCTACGCAGGGCAAAAGCGGTTCTCGTCCTCCGTGCTTGCTTTCTCTCAGAAAGAGCCGTGGTGTGCGTTTTCGCCGGAAAACGCGTTTTCGGCCGAAAACGTGTACGTTTGCACTTCCCCGCCACAGGGAAGCTGCTAGCCGGGAATTCTCTGCCTGGTTCTACCCGCTGCCCGGAACGCTACGCAGGGCAAAAGCGGTTCTCGTCCTCCGTGCTTGCTTTCTCTCAGAAAGAGCCGTGGTGTGCGTTTTCGCCGGAAAACGCGTTTTCGGCCGAAAACGTGTACGTTTGCACTTCCCCGCCACAGGGAAGCTGCTAGCCGGGAATTCTCTGCCTGGTTCTACCCGCTGCCCGGAACGCTACGCAGGGCAAAAGCGGTTCTCGTCCTCCGTGCTTGCTTTTTCTCAGAAAGAGCCGTGGTGTGCGTTTTCGCCGGAAAACGCGTTTTCGGCCGAAAACGTGTACGTTTGCACTTCCCCGCCACAGGGAAGCTGCTAGCCGGGAATTCTCTGCCTGGTTCTACCCGCTGCCCGGAACGCTACGCAGGGCAAAAGCGGTTCTCGTCCTCCGTGCTTGCTTTCTCTCAGAAAGAGCCGTGGTGTGCGTTTTCGCCGGAAAACGCGTTTTCGGCCGAAAACGTGTACGTTTGCACTTCCCCGCCACAGGGAAGCTGCTAGCCGGGAATTCTCTGCCTGGTTCTACCCGCTGCCCGGAACGCTACGCAGGGCAAAAGCGGTTCTCGTCCTCCGTGCTTGCTTTCTCTCAGAAAGAGCCGTGGTGTGCGGTTTCGGCCGAAAACGTGTACGTTTGCACTTCCCCGCCACAGGGAAGCTGCTAGCCGGGAATTCTCTGCCTGGTTCTACCCGCTGCCCGGAACGCTTTCGGCCGAAAACGTGTACGTTTGCACTTCCCCGCCGGGAAG
>NW_027438150.1:0-22420 GCF_965140245.1 Athene noctua
GCCTGGTTCTACCCGCTGCCCGGAACGCTACGCAGGGCAAAAGCGGTTCTCGTCCTCCGTGCTTGCTTTTTCTCAGAAAGAGCCGTGGTGTGCGTTTTCGCCGGAAAACGCGTTTTCGGCCGAAAACGTGTACGTTTGCACTTCCCCGCCACAGGGAAGCTGCTAGCCGGGAATTCTCTGCCTGGTTCTACCCGCTGCCCGGAACGCTACGCAGGGCAAAAGCGGTTCTCGTCCTCCGTGCTTGCTTTTTCTCAGAAAGAGCCGTGGTGTGCGTTTTCGCCGGAAAACGCGTTTTCGGCCGAAAACGTGTACGTTTGCACTTCCCCGCCACAGGGAAGCTGCTAGCCGGGAATTCTCTGCCTGGTTCTACCCGCTGCCCGGAACGCTACGCAGGGCAAAAGCGGTTCTCGTCCTCCGTGCTTGCTTTTTCTCAGAAAGAGCCGTGGTGTGCGTTTTCGCCGGAAAACGCGTTTTCGGCCGAAAACGTGTACGTTTGCACTTCCCCGCCACAGGGAAGCTGCTAGCCGGGAATTCTCTGCCTGGTTCTACCCGCTGCCCGGAACGCTACGCAGGGCAAAAGCGGTTCTCGTCCTCCGTGCTTGCTTTTTCTCAGAAAGAGCCGTGGTGTGCGTTTTCGCCGGAAAACGCGTTTTCGGCCGAAAACGTGTACGTTTGCACTTCCCCGCCACAGGGAAGCTGCTAGCCGGGAATTCTCTGCCTGGTTCTACCCGCTGCCCGGAACGCTACGCAGGGCAAAAGCGGTTCTCGTCCTCCGTGCTTGCTTTTTCTCAGAAAGAGCCGTGGTGTGCGTTTTCGCCGGAAAACGCGTTTTCGGCCGAAAACGTGTACGTTTGCACTTCCCCGCCACAGGGAAGCTGCTAGCCGGGAATTCTCTGCCTGGTTCTACCCGCTGCCCGGAACGCTACGCAGGGCAAAAGCGGTTCTCGTCCTCCGTGCTTGCTTTTTCTCAGAAAGAGCCGTGGTGTGCGTTTTCGCCGGAAAACGCGTTTTCGGCCGAAAACGTGTACGTTTGCACTTCCCCGCCACAGGGAAGCTGCTAGCCGGGAATTCTCTGCCTGGTTCTACCCGCTGCCCGGAACGCTACGCAGGGCAAAAGCGGTTCTCGTCCTCCGTGCTTGCTTTTTCTCAGAAAGAGCCGTGGTGTGCGTTTTCGCCGGAAAACGCGTTTTCGGCCGAAAACGTGTACGTTTGCACTTCCCCGCCACAGGGAAGCTGCTAGCCGGGAATTCTCTGCCTGGTTCTACCCGCTGCCCGGAACGCTACGCAGGGCAAAAGCGGTTCTCGTCCTCCGTGCTTGCTTTTTCTCAGAAAGAGCCGTGGTGTGCGTTTTCGCCGGAAAACGCGTTTTCGGCCGAAAACGTGTACGTTTGCACTTCCCCGCCACAGGGAAGCTGCTAGCCGGGAATTCTCTGCCTGGTTCTACCCGCTGCCCGGAACGCTACGCAGGGCAAAAGCGGTTCTCGTCCTCCGTGCTTGCTTTTTCTCAGAAAGAGCCGTGGTGTGCGTTTTCGCCGGAAAACGCGTTTTCGGCCGAAAACGTGTACGTTTGCACTTCCCCGCCACAGGGAAGCTGCTAGCCGGGAATTCTCTGCCTGGTTCTACCCGCTGCCCGGAACGCTACGCAGGGCAAAAGCGGTTCTCGTCCTCCGTGCTTGCTTTTTCTCAGAAAGAGCCGTGGTGTGCGTTTTCGCCGGAAAACGCGTTTTCGGCCGAAAACGTGTACGTTTGCACTTCCCCGCCACAGGGAAGCTGCTAGCCGGGAATTCTCTGCCTGGTTCTACCCGCTGCCCGGAACGCTACGCAGGGCAAAAGCGGTTCTCGTCCTCCGTGCTTGCTTTTTCTCAGAAAGAGCCGTGGTGTGCGTTTTCGCCGGAAAACGCGTTTTCGGCCGAAAACGTGTACGTTTGCACTTCCCCGCCACAGGGAAGCTGCTAGCCGGGAATTCTCTGCCTGGTTCTACCCGCTGCCCGGAACGCTACGCAGGGCAAAAGCGGTTCTCGTCCTCCGTGCTTGCTTTTTCTCAGAAAGAGCCGTGGTGTGCGTTTTCGCCGGAAAACGCGTTTTCGGCCGAAAACGTGTACGTTTGCACTTCCCCGCCACAGGGAAGCTGCTAGCCGGGAATTCTCTGCCTGGTTCTACCCGCTGCCCGGAACGCTACGCAGGGCAAAAGCGGTTCTCGTCCTCCGTGCTTGCTTTTTCTCAGAAAGAGCCGTGGTGTGCGTTTTCGCCGGAAAACGCGTTTTCGGCCGAAAACGTGTACGTTTGCACTTCCCCGCCACAGGGAAGCTGCTAGCCGGGAATTCTCTGCCTGGTTCTACCCGCTGCCCGGAACGCTACGCAGGGCAAAAGCGGTTCTCGTCCTCCGTGCTTGCTTTTTCTCAGAAAGAGCCGTGGTGTGCGTTTTCGCCGGAAAACGCGTTTTCGGCCGAAAACGTGTACGTTTGCACTTCCCCGCCACAGGGAAGCTGCTAGCCGGGAATTCTCTGCCTGGTTCTACCCGCTGCCCGGAACGCTACGCAGGGCAAAAGCGGTTCTCGTCCTCCGTGCTTGCTTTTTCTCAGAAAGAGCCGTGGTGTGCGTTTTCGCCGGAAAACGCGTTTTCGGCCGAAAACGTGTACGTTTGCACTTCCCCGCCACAGGGAAGCTGCTAGCCGGGAATTCTCTGCCTGGTTCTACCCGCTGCCCGGAACGCTACGCAGGGCAAAAGCGGTTCTCGTCCTCCGTGCTTGCTTTTTCTCAGAAAGAGCCGTGGTGTGCGTTTTCGCCGGAAAACGCGTTTTCGGCCGAAAACGTGTACGTTTGCACTTCCCCGCCACAGGGAAGCTGCTAGCCGGGAATTCTCTGCCTGGTTCTACCCGCTGCCCGGAACGCTACGCAGGGCAAAAGCGGTTCTCGTCCTCCGTGCTTGCTTTTTCTCAGAAAGAGCCGTGGTGTGCGTTTTCGCCGGAAAACGCGTTTTCGGCCGAAAACGTGTACGTTTGCACTTCCCCGCCACAGGGAAGCTGCTAGCCGGGAATTCTCTGCCTGGTTCTACCCGCTGCCCGGAACGCTACGCAGGGCAAAAGCGGTTCTCGTCCTCCGTGCTTGCTTTTTCTCAGAAAGAGCCGTGGTGTGCGTTTTCGCCGGAAAACGCGTTTTCGGCCGAAAACGTGTACGTTTGCACTTCCCCGCCACAGGGAAGCTGCTAGCCGGGAATTCTCTGCCTGGTTCTACCCGCTGCCCGGAACGCTACGCAGGGCAAAAGCGGTTCTCGTCCTCCGTGCTTGCTTTTTCTCAGAAAGAGCCGTGGTGTGCGTTTTCGCCGGAAAACGCGTTTTCGGCCGAAAACGTGTACGTTTGCACTTCCCCGCCACAGGGAAGCTGCTAGCCGGGAATTCTCTGCCTGGTTCTACCCGCTGCCCGGAACGCTACGCAGGGCAAAAGCGGTTCTCGTCCTCCGTGCTTGCTTTTTCTCAGAAAGAGCCGTGGTGTGCGTTTTCGCCGGAAAACGCGTTTTCGGCCGAAAACGTGTACGTTTGCACTTCCCCGCCACAGGGAAGCTGCTAGCCGGGAATTCTCTGCCTGGTTCTACCCGCTGCCCGGAACGCTACGCAGGGCAAAAGCGGTTCTCGTCCTCCGTGCTTGCTTTTTCTCAGAAAGAGCCGTGGTGTGCGTTTTCGCCGGAAAACGCGTTTTCGGCCGAAAACGTGTACGTTTGCACTTCCCCGCCACAGGGAAGCTGCTAGCCGGGAATTCTCTGCCTGGTTCTACCCGCTGCCCGGAACGCTACGCAGGGCAAAAGCGGTTCTCGTCCTCCGTGCTTGCTTTTTCTCAGAAAGAGCCGTGGTGTGCGTTTTCGCCGGAAAACGCGTTTTCGGCCGAAAACGTGTACGTTTGCACTTCCCCGCCACAGGGAAGCTGCTAGCCGGGAATTCTCTGCCTGGTTCTACCCGCTGCCCGGAACGCTACGCAGGGCAAAAGCGGTTCTCGTCCTCCGTGCTTGCTTTTTCTCAGAAAGAGCCGTGGTGTGCGTTTTCGCCGGAAAACGCGTTTTCGGCCGAAAACGTGTACGTTTGCACTTCCCCGCCACAGGGAAGCTGCTAGCCGGGAATTCTCTGCCTGGTTCTACCCGCTGCCCGGAACGCTACGCAGGGCAAAAGCGGTTCTCGTCCTCCGTGCTTGCTTTTTCTCAGAAAGAGCCGTGGTGTGCGTTTTCGCCGGAAAACGCGTTTTCGGCCGAAAACGTGTACGTTTGCACTTCCCCGCCACAGGGAAGCTGCTAGCCGGGAATTCTCTGCCTGGTTCTACCCGCTGCCCGGAACGCTACGCAGGGCAAAAGCGGTTCTCGTCCTCCGTGCTTGCTTTTTCTCAGAAAGAGCCGTGGTGTGCGTTTTCGCCGGAAAACGCGTTTTCGGCCGAAAACGTGTACGTTTGCACTTCCCCGCCACAGGGAAGTAGCTGCTACCGGGAATTCTCTGCCTGGTTCTACCCGCTGCCCGGAACGCTACGCAGGGCAAAAGCGGTTCTCGTCCTCCGTGCTTGCTTTTTCTCAGAAAGAGCCGTGGTGTGCGTTTTCGCCGGAAAACGCGTTTTCGGCCGAAAACGTGTACGTTTGCACTTCCCCGCCACAGGGAAGCTGCTAGCCGGGAATTCTCTGCCTGGTTCTACCCGCTGCCCGGAACGCTACGCAGGGCAAAAGCGGTTCTCGTCCTCCGTGCTTGCTTTTTCTCAGAAAGAGCCGTGGTGTGCGTTTTCGCCGGAAAACGCGTTTTCGGCCGAAAACGTGTACGTTTGCACTTCCCCGCCACAGGGAAGCTGCTAGCCGGGAATTCTCTGCCTGGTTCTACCCGCTGCCCGGAACGCTACGCAGGGCAAAAGCGGTTCTCGTCCTCCGTGCTTGCTTTTTCTCAGAAAGAGCCGTGGTGTGCGTTTTCGCCGGAAAACGCGTTTTCGGCCGAAAACGTGTACGTTTGCACTTCCCCGCCACAGGGAAGCTGCTAGCCGGGAATTCTCTGCCTGGTTCTACCCGCTGCCCGGAACGCTACGCAGGGCAAAAGCGGTTCTCGTCCTCCGTGCTTGCTTTTTCTCAGAAAGAGCCGTGGTGTGCGTTTTCGCCGGAAAACGCGTTTTCGGCCGAAAACGTGTACGTTTGCACTTCCCCGCCACAGGGAAGCTGCTAGCCGGGAATTCTCTGCCTGGTTCTACCCGCTGCCCGGAACGCTACGCAGGGCAAAAGCGGTTCTCGTCCTCCGTGCTTGCTTTTTCTCAGAAAGAGCCGTGGTGTGCGTTTTCGCCGGAAAACGCGTTTTCGGCCGAAAACGTGTACGTTTGCACTTCCCCGCCACAGGGAAGCTGCTAGCCGGGAATTCTCTGCCTGGTTCTACCCGCTGCCCGGAACGCTACGCAGGGCAAAAGCGGTTCTCGTCCTCCGTGCTTGCTTTTTCTCAGAAAGAGCCGTGGTGTGCGTTTTCGCCGGAAAACGCGTTTTCGGCCGAAAACGTGTACGTTTGCACTTCCCCGCCACAGGGAAGCTGCTAGCCGGGAATTCTCTGCCTGGTTCTACCCGCTGCCCGGAACGCTACGCAGGGCAAAAGCGGTTCTCGTCCTCCGTGCTTGCTTTTTCTCAGAAAGAGCCGTGGTGTGCGTTTTCGCCGGAAAACGCGTTTTCGGCCGAAAACGTGTACGTTTGCACTTCCCCGCCACAGGGAAGCTGCTAGCCGGGAATTCTCTGCCTGGTTCTACCCGCTGCCCGGAACGCTACGCAGGGCAAAAGCGGTTCTCGTCCTCCGTGCTTGCTTTTTCTCAGAAAGAGCCGTGGTGTGCGTTTTCGCCGGAAAACGCGTTTTCGGCCGAAAACGTGTACGTTTGCACTTCCCCGCCACAGGGAAGCTGCTAGCCGGGAATTCTCTGCCTGGTTCTACCCGCTGCCCGGAACGCTACGCAGGGCAAAAGCGGTTCTCGTCCTCCGTGCTTGCTTTTTCTCAGAAAGAGCCGTGGTGTGCGTTTTCGCCGGAAAACGCGTTTTCGGCCGAAAACGTGTACGTTTGCACTTCCCCGCCACAGGGAAGCTGCTAGCCGGGAATTCTCTGCCTGGTTCTACCCGCTGCCCGGAACGCTACGCAGGGCAAAAGCGGTTCTCGTCCTCCGTGCTTGCTTTTTCTCAGAAAGAGCCGTGGTGTGCGTTTTCGCCGGAAAACGCGTTTTCGGCCGAAAACGTGTACGTTTGCACTTCCCCGCCACAGGGAAGCTGCTAGCCGGGAATTCTCTGCCTGGTTCTACCCGCTGCCCGGAACGCTACGCAGGGCAAAAGCGGTTCTCGTCCTCCGTGCTTGCTTTTTCTCAGAAAGAGCCGTGGTGTGCGTTTTCGCCGGAAAACGCGTTTTCGGCCGAAAACGTGTACGTTTGCACTTCCCCGCCACAGGGAAGCTGCTAGCCGGGAATTCTCTGCCTGGTTCTACCCGCTGCCCGGAACGCTACGCAGGGCAAAAGCGGTTCTCGTCCTCCGTGCTTGCTTTTTCTCAGAAAGAGCCGTGGTGTGCGTTTTCGCCGGAAAACGCGTTTTCGGCCGAAAACGTGTACGTTTGCACTTCCCCGCCACAGGGAAGCTGCTAGCCGGGAATTCTCTGCCTGGTTCTACCCGCTGCCCGGAACGCTACGCAGGGCAAAAGCGGTTCTCGTCCTCCGTGCTTGCTTTTTCTCAGAAAGAGCCGTGGTGTGCGTTTTCGCCGGAAAACGCGTTTTCGGCCGAAAACGTGTACGTTTGCACTTCCCCGCCACAGGGAAGCTGCTAGCCGGGAATTCTCTGCCTGGTTCTACCCGCTGCCCGGAACGCTACGCAGGGCAAAAGCGGTTCTCGTCCTCCGTGCTTGCTTTTTCTCAGAAAGAGCCGTGGTGTGCGTTTTCGCCGGAAAACGCGTTTTCGGCCGAAAACGTGTACGTTTGCACTTCCCCGCCACAGGGAAGCTGCTAGCCGGGAATTCTCTGCCTGGTTCTACCCGCTGCCCGGAACGCTACGCAGGGCAAAAGCGGTTCTCGTCCTCCGTGCTTGCTTTTTCTCAGAAAGAGCCGTGGTGTGCGTTTTCGCCGGAAAACGCGTTTTCGGCCGAAAACGTGTACGTTTGCACTTCCCCGCCACAGGGAAGCTGCTAGCCGGGAATTCTCTGCCTGGTTCTACCCGCTGCCCGGAACGCTACGCAGGGCAAAAGCGGTTCTCGTCCTCCGTGCTTGCTTTTTCTCAGAAAGAGCCGTGGTGTGCGTTTTCGCCGGAAAACGCGTTTTCGGCCGAAAACGTGTACGTTTGCACTTCCCCGCCACAGGGAAGCTGCTAGCCGGGAATTCTCTGCCTGGTTCTACCCGCTGCCCGGAACGCTACGCAGGGCAAAAGCGGTTCTCGTCCTCCGTGCTTGCTTTTTCTCAGAAAGAGCCGTGGTGTGCGTTTTCGCCGGAAAACGCGTTTTCGGCCGAAAACGTGTACGTTTGCACTTCCCCGCCACAGGGAAGCTGCTAGCCGGGAATTCTCTGCCTGGTTCTACCCGCTGCCCGGAACGCTACGCAGGGCAAAAGCGGTTCTCGTCCTCCGTGCTTGCTTTTTCTCAGAAAGAGCCGTGGTGTGCGTTTTCGCCGGAAAACGCGTTTTCGGCCGAAAACGTGTACGTTTGCACTTCCCCGCCACAGGGAAGCTGCTAGCCGGGAATTCTCTGCCTGGTTCTACCCGCTGCCCGGAACGCTACGCAGGGCAAAAGCGGTTCTCGTCCTCCGTGCTTGCTTTTTCTCAGAAAGAGCCGTGGTGTGCGTTTTCGCCGGAAAACGCGTTTTCGGCCGAAAACGTGTACGTTTGCACTTCCCCGCCACAGGGAAGCTGCTAGCCGGGAATTCTCTGCCTGGTTCTACCCGCTGCCCGGAACGCTACGCAGGGCAAAAGCGGTTCTCGTCCTCCGTGCTTGCTTTTTCTCAGAAAGAGCCGTGGTGTGCGTTTTCGCCGGAAAACGCGTTTTCGGCCGAAAACGTGTACGTTTGCACTTCCCCGCCACAGGGAAGCTGCTAGCCGGGAATTCTCTGCCTGGTTCTACCCGCTGCCCGGAACGCTACGCAGGGCAAAAGCGGTTCTCGTCCTCCGTGCTTGCTTTTTCTCAGAAAGAGCCGTGGTGTGCGTTTTCGCCGGAAAACGCGTTTTCGGCCGAAAACGTGTACGTTTGCACTTCCCCGCCACAGGGAAGCTGCTAGCCGGGAATTCTCTGCCTGGTTCTACCCGCTGCCCGGAACGCTACGCAGGGCAAAAGCGGTTCTCGTCCTCCGTGCTTGCTTTTTCTCAGAAAGAGCCGTGGTGTGCGTTTTCGCCGGAAAACGCGTTTTCGGCCGAAAACGTGTACGTTTGCACTTCCCCGCCACAGGGAAGCTGCTAGCCGGGAATTCTCTGCCTGGTTCTACCCGCTGCCCGGAACGCTACGCAGGGCAAAAGCGGTTCTCGTCCTCCGTGCTTGCTTTTTCTCAGAAAGAGCCGTGGTGCGCGTTTTCGCCGGAAAACGCGTTTTCGGCCGAAAAAGTGTACGTTTGCACTTCCCCGACACAGGGAAGCTGCTAGCCGGGAATTCTCTGCCTGGTTCTACCCGCTGCCCGGAACGCTACGCAGGGCAAAAGCGGTTCTCGTCCTCCGTGCTTGCTTTTTCTCAGAAAGAGCCGTGGTGTGCGTTTTCGCCGGAAAACGCGTTTTCGGCCGAAAACGTGTACGTTTGCACTTCCCCGCCACAGGGAAGCTGCTAGCCGGGAATTCTCTGCCTGGTTCTACCCGCTGCCCGGAACGCTACGCAGGGCAAAAGCGGTTCTCGTCCTCCGTGCTTGCTTTTTCTCAGAAAGAGCCGTGGTGTGCGTTTTCGCCGGAAAACGCGTTTTCGGCCGAAAACGTGTACGTTTGCACTTCCCCGCCACAGGGAAGCTGCTAGCCGGGAATTCTCTGCCTGGTTCTACCCGCTGCCCGGAACGCTACGCAGGGCAAAAGCGGTTCTCGTCCTCCGTGCTTGCTTTTTCTCAGAAAGAGCCGTGGTGTGCGTTTTCGCCGGAAAACGCGTTTTCGGCCGAAAACGTGTACGTTTGCACTTCCCCGACACAGGGAAGCTGCTAGCCGGGAATTCTCTGCCTGGTTCTACCCGCTGCCCGGAACGCTACGCAGGGCAAAAGCGGTTCTCGTCCTGTGCTTGCTTTTTCTCAGAAAGAGCCGTGGTGTGCGTTTTCGCCGGAAAACGCGTTTTCGGCCGAAAACGTGTACGTTTGCACTTCCCCGCCACAGGGAAGCTGCTAGCCGGGAATTCTCTGCCTGGTTCTACCCGCTGCCCGGAACGCTACGCAGGGCAAAAGCGGTTCTCGTCCTCCGTGCTTGCTTTTTCTCAGAAAGAGCCGTGGTGTGCGTTTTCGCCGGAAAACGCGTTTTCGGCCGAAAACGTGTACGTTTGCACTTCCCCGCCACAGGGAAGCTGCTAGCCGGGAATTCTCTGCCTGGTTCTACCCGCTGCCCGGAACGCTACGCAGGGCAAAAGCGGTTCTCGTCCTCCGTGCTTGCTTTTTCTCAGAAAGAGCCGTGGTGTGCGTTTTCGCCGGAAAACGCGTTTTCGGCCGAAAACGTGTACGTTTGCACTTCCCCGCCACAGGGAAGCTGCTAGCCGGGAATTCTCTGCCTGGTTCTACCCGCTGCCCGGAACGCTACGCAGGGCAAAAGCGGTTCTCGTCCTCCGTGCTTGCTTTTTCTCAGAAAGAGCCGTGGTGTGCGTTTTCGCCGGAAAACGCGTTTTCGGCCGAAAACGTGTACGTTTGCACTTCCCCGCCACAGGGAAGCTGCTAGCCGGGAATTCTCTGCCTGGTTCTACCCGCTGCCCGGAACGCTACGCAGGGCAAAAGCGGTTCTCGTCCTCCGTGCTTGCTTTTTCTCAGAAAGAGCCGTGGTGTGCGTTTTCGCCGGAAAACGCGTTTTCGGCCGAAAACGTGTACGTTTGCACTTCCCCGCCACAGGGAAGCTGCTAGCCGGGAATTCTCTGCCTGGTTCTACCCGCTGCCCGGAACGCTACGCAGGGCAAAAGCGGTTCTCGTCCTCCGTGCTTGCTTTTTCTCAGAAAGAGCCGTGGTGTGCGTTTTCGCCGGAAAACGCGTTTTCGGCCGAAAACGTGTACGTTTGCACTTCCCCGCCACAGGGAAGCTGCTAGCCGGGAATTCTCTGCCTGGTTCTACCCGCTGCCCGGAACGCTACGCAGGGCAAAAGCGGTTCTCGTCCTCCGTGCTTGCTTTTTCTCAGAAAGAGCCGTGGTGTGCGTTTTCGCCGGAAAACGCGTTTTCGGCCGAAAACGTGTACGTTTGCACTTCCCCGCCACAGGGAAGCTGCTAGCCGGGAATTCTCTGCCTGGTTCTACCCGCTGCCCGGAACGCTACGCAGGGCAAAAGCGGTTCTCGTCCTCCGTGCTTGCTTTTTCTCAGAAAGAGCCGTGGTGTGCGTTTTCGCCGGAAAACGCGTTTTCGGCCGAAAACGTGTACGTTTGCACTTCCCCGCCACAGGGAAGCTGCTAGCCGGGAATTCTCTGCCTGGTTCTACCCGCTGCCCGGAACGCTACGCAGGGCAAAAGCGGTTCTCGTCCTCCGTGCTTGCTTTTTCTCAGAAAGAGCCGTGGTGTGCGTTTTCGCCGGAAAACGCGTTTTCGGCCGAAAACGTGTACGTTTGCACTTCCCCGCCACAGGGAAGCTGCTAGCCGGGAATTCTCTGCCTGGTTCTACCCGCTGCCCGGAACGCTACGCAGGGCAAAAGCGGTTCTCGTCCTCCGTGCTTGCTTTTTCTCAGAAAGAGCCGTGGTGTGCGTTTTCGCCGGAAAACGCGTTTTCGGCCGAAAACGTGTACGTTTGCACTTCCCCGCCACAGGGAAGCTGCTAGCCGGGAATTCTCTGCCTGGTTCTACCCGCTGCCCGGAACGCTACGCAGGGCAAAAGCGGTTCTCGTCCTCCGTGCTTGCTTTTTCTCAGAAAGAGCCGTGGTGTGCGTTTTCGCCGGAAAACGCGTTTTCGGCCGAAAACGTGTACGTTTGCACTTCCCCGCCACAGGGAAGCTGCTAGCCGGGAATTCTCTGCCTGGTTCTACCCGCTGCCCGGAACGCTACGCAGGGCAAAAGCGGTTCTCGTCCTCCGTGCTTGCTTTTTCTCAGAAAGAGCCGTGGTGTGCGTTTTCGCCGGAAAACGCGTTTTCGGCCGAAAACGTGTACGTTTGCACTTCCCCGCCACAGGGAAGCTGCTAGCCGGGAATTCTCTGCCTGGTTCTACCCGCTGCCCGGAACGCTACGCAGGGCAAAAGCGGTTCTCGTCCTCCGTGCTTGCTTTTTCTCAGAAAGAGCCGTGGTGTGCGTTTTCGCCGGAAAACGCGTTTTCGGCCGAAAACGTGTACGTTTGCACTTCCCCGCCACAGGGAAGCTGCTAGCCGGGAATTCTCTGCCTGGTTCTACCCGCTGCCCGGAACGCTACGCAGGGCAAAAGCGGTTCTCGTCCTCCGTGCTTGCTTTTTCTCAGAAAGAGCCGTGGTGTGCGTTTTCGCCGGAAAACGCGTTTTCGGCCGAAAACGTGTACGTTTGCACTTCCCCGCCACAGGGAAGCTGCTAGCCGGGAATTCTCTGCCTGGTTCTACCCGCTGCCCGGAACGCTACGCAGGGCAAAAGCGGTTCTCGTCCTCCGTGCTTGCTTTTTCTCAGAAAGAGCCGTGGTGTGCGTTTTCGCCGGAAAACGCGTTTTCGGCCGAAAACGTGTACGTTTGCACTTCCCCGCCACAGGGAAGCTGCTAGCCGGGAATTCTCTGCCTGGTTCTACCCGCTGCCCGGAACGCTACGCAGGGCAAAAGCGGTTCTCGTCCTCCGTGCTTGCTTTTTCTCAGAAAGAGCCGTGGTGTGCGTTTTCGCCGGAAAACGCGTTTTCGGCCGAAAACGTGTACGTTTGCACTTCCCCGCCACAGGGAAGCTGCTAGCCGGGAATTCTCTGCCTGGTTCTACCCGCTGCCCGGAACGCTACGCAGGGCAAAAGCGGTTCTCGTCCTCCGTGCTTGCTTTTTCTCAGAAAGAGCCGTGGTGTGCGTTTTCGCCGGAAAACGCGTTTTCGGCCGAAAACGTGTACGTTTGCACTTCCCCGCCACAGGGAAGCTGCTAGCCGGGAATTCTCTGCCTGGTTCTACCCGCTGCCCGGAACGCTACGCAGGGCAAAAGCGGTTCTCGTCCTCCGTGCTTGCTTTTTCTCAGAAAGAGCCGTGGTGTGCGTTTTCGCCGGAAAACGCGTTTTCGGCCGAAAACGTGTACGTTTGCACTTCCCCGCCACAGGGAAGCTGCTAGCCGGGAATTCTCTGCCTGGTTCTACCCGCTGCCCGGAACGCTACGCAGGGCAAAAGCGGTTCTCGTCCTCCGTGCTTGCTTTTTCTCAGAAAGAGCCGTGGTGTGCGTTTTCGCCGGAAAACGCGTTTTCGGCCGAAAACGTGTACGTTTGCACTTCCCCGCCACAGGGAAGCTGCTAGCCGGGAATTCTCTGCCTGGTTCTACCCGCTGCCCGGAACGCTACGCAGGGCAAAAGCGGTTCTCGTCCTCCGTGCTTGCTTTTTCTCAGAAAGAGCCGTGGTGTGCGTTTTCGCCGGAAAACGCGTTTTCGGCCGAAAACGTGTACGTTTGCACTTCCCCGCCACAGGGAAGCTGCTAGCCGGGAATTCTCTGCCTGGTTCTACCCGCTGCCCGGAACGCTACGCAGGGCAAAAGCGGTTCTCGTCCTCCGTGCTTGCTTTTTCTCAGAAAGAGCCGTGGTGTGCGTTTTCGCCGGAAAACGCGTTTTCGGCCGAAAACGTGTACGTTTGCACTTCCCCGCCACAGGGAAGCTGCTAGCCGGGAATTCTCTGCCTGGTTCTACCCGCTGCCCGGAACGCTACGCAGGGCAAAAGCGGTTCTCGTCCTCCGTGCTTGCTTTTTCTCAGAAAGAGCCGTGGTGTGCGTTTTCGCCGGAAAACGCGTTTTCGGCCGAAAACGTGTACGTTTGCACTTCCCCGCCACAGGGAAGCTGCTAGCCGGGAATTCTCTGCCTGGTTCTACCCGCTGCCCGGAACGCTACGCAGGGCAAAAGCGGTTCTCGTCCTCCGTGCTTGCTTTTTCTCAGAAAGAGCCGTGGTGTGCGTTTTCGCCGGAAAACGCGTTTTCGGCCGAAAACGTGTACGTTTGCACTTCCCCGCCACAGGGAAGCTGCTAGCCGGGAATTCTCTGCCTGGTTCTACCCGCTGCCCGGAACGCTACGCAGGGCAAAAGCGGTTCTCGTCCTCCGTGCTTGCTTTTTCTCAGAAAGAGCCGTGGTGTGCGTTTTCGCCGGAAAACGCGTTTTCGGCCGAAAACGTGTACGTTTGCACTTCCCCGCCACAGGGAAGCTGCTAGCCGGGAATTCTCTGCCTGGTTCTACCCGCTGCCCGGAACGCTACGCAGGGCAAAAGCGGTTCTCGTCCTCCGTGCTTGCTTTTTCTCAGAAAGAGCCGTGGTGTGCGTTTTCGCCGGAAAACGCGTTTTCGGCCGAAAACGTGTACGTTTGCACTTCCCCGCCACAGGGAAGCTGCTAGCCGGGAATTCTCTGCCTGGTTCTACCCGCTGCCCGGAACGCTACGCAGGGCAAAAGCGGTTCTCGTCCTCCGTGCTTGCTTTTTCTCAGAAAGAGCCGTGGTGTGCGTTTTCGCCGGAAAACGCGTTTTCGGCCGAAAACGTGTACGTTTGCACTTCCCCGCCACAGGGAAGCTGCTAGCCGGGAATTCTCTGCCTGGTTCTACCCGCTGCCCGGAACGCTACGCAGGGCAAAAGCGGTTCTCGTCCTCCGTGCTTGCTTTTTCTCAGAAAGAGCCGTGGTGTGCGTTTTCGCCGGAAAACGCGTTTTCGGCCGAAAACGTGTACGTTTGCACTTCCCCGCCACAGGGAAGCTGCTAGCCGGGAATTCTCTGCCTGGTTCTACCCGCTGCCCGGAACGCTACGCAGGGCAAAAGCGGTTCTCGTCCTCCGTGCTTGCTTTTTCTCAGAAAGAGCCGTGGTGTGCGTTTTCGCCGGAAAACGCGTTTTCGGCCGAAAACGTGTACGTTTGCACTTCCCCGCCACAGGGAAGCTGCTAGCCGGGAATTCTCTGCCTGGTTCTACCCGCTGCCCGGAACGCTACGCAGGGCAAAAGCGGTTCTCGTCCTCCGTGCTTGCTTTTTCTCAGAAAGAGCCGTGGTGTGCGTTTTCGCCGGAAAACGCGTTTTCGGCCGAAAACGTGTACGTTTGCACTTCCCCGCCACAGGGAAGCTGCTAGCCGGGAATTCTCTGCCTGGTTCTACCCGCTGCCCGGAACGCTACGCAGGGCAAAAGCGGTTCTCGTCCTCCGTGCTTGCTTTTTCTCAGAAAGAGCCGTGGTGTGCGTTTTCGCCGGAAAACGCGTTTTCGGCCGAAAACGTGTACGTTTGCACTTCCCCGCCACAGGGAAGCTGCTAGCCGGGAATTCTCTGCCTGGTTCTACCCGCTGCCCGGAACGCTACGCAGGGCAAAAGCGGTTCTCGTCCTCCGTGCTTGCTTTTTCTCAGAAAGAGCCGTGGTGTGCGTTTTCGCCGGAAAACGCGTTTTCGGCCGAAAACGTGTACGTTTGCACTTCCCCGCCACAGGGAAGCTGCTAGCCGGGAATTCTCTGCCTGGTTCTACCCGCTGCCCGGAACGCTACGCAGGGCAAAAGCGGTTCTCGTCCTCCGTGCTTGCTTTTTCTCAGAAAGAGCCGTGGTGTGCGTTTTCGCCGGAAAACGCGTTTTCGGCCGAAAACGTGTACGTTTGCACTTCCCCGCCACAGGGAAGCTGCTAGCCGGGAATTCTCTGCCTGGTTCTACCCGCTGCCCGGAACGCTACGCAGGGCAAAAGCGGTTCTCGTCCTCCGTGCTTGCTTTTTCTCAGAAAGAGCCGTGGTGTGCGTTTTCGCCGGAAAACGCGTTTTCGGCCGAAAACGTGTACGTTTGCACTTCCCCGCCACAGGGAAGCTGCTAGCCGGGAATTCTCTGCCTGGTTCTACCCGCTGCCCGGAACGCTACGCAGGGCAAAAGCGGTTCTCGTCCTCCGTGCTTGCTTTTTCTCAGAAAGAGCCGTGGTGTGCGTTTTCGCCGGAAAACGCGTTTTCGGCCGAAAACGTGTACGTTTGCACTTCCCCGCCACAGGGAAGCTGCTAGCCGGGAATTCTCTGCCTGGTTCTACCCGCTGCCCGGAACGCTACGCAGGGCAAAAGCGGTTCTCGTCCTCCGTGCTTGCTTTTTCTCAGAAAGAGCCGTGGTGTGCGTTTTCGCCGGAAAACGCGTTTTCGGCCGAAAACGTGTACGTTTGCACTTCCCCGCCACAGGGAAGCTGCTAGCCGGGAATTCTCTGCCTGGTTCTACCCGCTGCCCGGAACGCTACGCAGGGCAAAAGCGGTTCTCGTCCTCCGTGCTTGCTTTTTCTCAGAAAGAGCCGTGGTGTGCGTTTTCGCCGGAAAACGCGTTTTCGGCCGAAAACGTGTACGTTTGCACTTCCCCGCCACAGGGAAGCTGCTAGCCGGGAATTCTCTGCCTGGTTCTACCCGCTGCCCGGAACGCTACGCAGGGCAAAAGCGGTTCTCGTCCTCCGTGCTTGCTTTTTCTCAGAAAGAGCCGTGGTGTGCGTTTTCGCCGGAAAACGCGTTTTCGGCCGAAAACGTGTACGTTTGCACTTCCCCGCCACAGGGAAGCTGCTAGCCGGGAATTCTCTGCCTGGTTCTACCCGCTGCCCGGAACGCTACGCAGGGCAAAAGCGGTTCTCGTCCTCCGTGCTTGCTTTTTCTCAGAAAGAGCCGTGGTGTGCGTTTTCGCCGGAAAACGCGTTTTCGGCCGAAAACGTGTACGTTTGCACTTCCCCGCCACAGGGAAGCTGCTAGCCGGGAATTCTCTGCCTGGTTCTACCCGCTGCCCGGAACGCTACGCAGGGCAAAAGCGGTTCTCGTCCTCCGTGCTTGCTTTTTCTCAGAAAGAGCCGTGGTGTGCGTTTTCGCCGGAAAACGCGTTTTCGGCCGAAAACGTGTACGTTTGCACTTCCCCGCCACAGGGAAGCTGCTAGCCGGGAATTCTCTGCCTGGTTCTACCCGCTGCCCGGAACGCTACGCAGGGCAAAAGCGGTTCTCGTCCTCCGTGCTTGCTTTTTCTCAGAAAGAGCCGTGGTGTGCGTTTTCGCCGGAAAACGCGTTTTCGGCCGAAAACGTGTACGTTTGCACTTCCCCGCCACAGGGAAGCTGCTAGCCGGGAATTCTCTGCCTGGTTCTACCCGCTGCCCGGAACGCTACGCAGGGCAAAAGCGGTTCTCGTCCTCCGTGCTTGCTTTTTCTCAGAAAGAGCCGTGGTGTGCGTTTTCGCCGGAAAACGCGTTTTCGGCCGAAAACGTGTACGTTTGCACTTCCCCGCCACAGGGAAGCTGCTAGCCGGGAATTCTCTGCCTGGTTCTACCCGCTGCCCGGAACGACGAAGGGCAAAAGCGGTTCTCGTCCTCCGTGCTTGCTTTTTCTCAGAAAGAGCCGTGGTGTGCGTTTTCGCCGGAAAACGCGTTTTCGGCCGAAAACGTGTACGTTTGCACTTCCCCGCCACAGGGAAGCTGCTAGCCGGGAATTCTCTGCCTGGTTCTACCCGCTGCCCGGAACGCTACGCAGGGCAAAAGCGGTTCTCGTCCTCCGTGCTTGCTTTTTCTCAGAAAGAGCCGTGGTGTGCGTTTTCGCCGGAAAACGCGTTTTCGGCCGAAAACGTGTACGTTTGCACTTCCCCGCCACAGGGAAGCTGCTAGCCGGGAATTCTCTGCCTGGTTCTACCCGCTGCCCGGAACGCTACGCAGGGCAAAAGCGGTTCTCGTCCTCCGTGCTTGCTTTTTCTCAGAAAGAGCCGTGGTGTGCGTTTTCGCCGGAAAACGCGTTTTCGGCCGAAAACGTGTACGTTTGCACTTCCCCGCCACAGGGAAGCTGCTAGCCGGGAATTCTCTGCCTGGTGTTCTACCCGCTGCCCGGAACGCTACGCAGGGCAAAAGCGGTTCTCGTCCTCCGTGCTTGCTTTTTCTCAGAAAGAGCCGTGGTGTGCGTTTTCGCCGGAAAACGCGTTTTCGGCCGAAAACGTGTACGTTTGCACTTCCCCGCCACAGGGAAGCTGCTAGCCGGGAATTCTCTGCCTGGTTCTACCCGCTGCCCGGAACGCTACGCAGGGCAAAAGCGGTTCTCGTCCTCCGTGCTTGCTTTTTCTCAGAAAGAGCCGTGGTGTGCGTTTTCGCCGGAAAACGCGTTTTCGGCCGAAAACGTGTACGTTTGCACTTCCCCGCCACAGGGAAGCTGCTAGCCGGGAATTCTCTGCCTGGTTCTACCCGCTGCCCGGAACGCTACGCAGGGCAAAAGCGGTTCTCGTCCTCCGTGCTTGCTTTTTCTCAGAAAGAGCCGTGGTGTGCGTTTTCGCCGGAAAACGCGTTTTCGGCCGAAAACGTGTACGTTTGCACTTCCCCGCCACAGGGAAGCTGCTAGCCGGGAATTCTCTGCCTGGTTCTACCCGCTGCCCGGAACGCTACGCAGGGCAAAAGCGGTTCTCGTCCTCCGTGCTTGCTTTTTCTCAGAAAGAGCCGTGGTGTGCGTTTTCGCCGGAAAACGCGTTTTCGGCCGAAAACGTGTACGTTTGCACTTCCCCGCCACAGGGAAGCTGCTAGCCGGGAATTCTCTGCCTGGTTCTACCCGCTGCCCGGAACGCTACGCAGGGCAAAAGCGGTTCTCGTCCTCCGTGCTTGCTTTTTCTCAGAAAGAGCCGTGGTGTGCGTTTTCGCCGGAAAACGCGTTTTCGGCCGAAAACGTGTACGTTTGCACTTCCCCGCCACAGGGAAGCTGCTAGCCGGGAATTCTCTGCCTGGTTCTACCCGCTGCCCGGAACGCTACGCAGGGCAAAAGCGGTTCTCGTCCTCCGTGCTTGCTTTTTCTCAGAAAGAGCCGTGGTGTGCGTTTTCGCCGGAAAACGCGTTTTCGGCCGAAAACGTGTACGTTTGCACTTCCCCGCCACAGGGAAGCTGCTAGCCGGGAATTCTCTGCCTGGTTCTACCCGCTGCCCGGAACGCTACGCAGGGCAAAAGCGGTTCTCGTCCTCCGTGCTTGCTTTTTCTCAGAAAGAGCCGTGGTGTGCGTTTTCGCCGGAAAACGCGTTTTCGGCCGAAAACGTGTACGTTTGCACTTCCCCGCCACAGGGAAGCTGCTAGCCGGGAATTCTCTGCCTGGTTCTACCCGCTGCCCGGAACGCTACGCAGGGCAAAAGCGGTTCTCGTCCTCCGTGCTTGCTTTTTCTCAGAAAGAGCCGTGGTGTGCGTTTTCGCCGGAAAACGCGTTTTCGGCCGAAAACGTGTACGTTTGCACTTCCCCGCCACAGGGAAGCTGCTAGCCGGGAATTCTCTGCCTGGTTCTACCCGCTGCCCGGAACGCTACGCAGGGCAAAAGCGGTTCTCGTCCTCCGTGCTTGCTTTTTCTCAGAAAGAGCCGTGGTGTGCGTTTTCGCCGGAAAACGCGTTTTCGGCCGAAAACGTGTACGTTTGCACTTCCCCGCCACAGGGAAGCTGCTAGCCGGGAATTCTCTGCCTGGTTCTACCCGCTGCCCGGAACGCTACGCAGGGCAAAAGCGGTTCTCGTCCTCCGTGCTTGCTTTTTCTCAGAAAGAGCCGTGGTGTGCGTTTTCGCCGGAAAACGCGTTTTCGGCCGAAAACGTGTACGTTTGCACTTCCCCGCCACAGGGAAGCTGCTAGCCGGGAATTCTCTGCCTGGTTCTACCCGCTGCCCGGAACGCTACGCAGGGCAAAAGCGGTTCTCGTCCTCCGTGCTTGCTTTTTCTCAGAAAGAGCCGTGGTGTGCGTTTTCGCCGGAAAACGCGTTTTCGGCCGAAAACGTGTACGTTTGCACTTCCCCGCCACAGGGAAGCTGCTAGCCGGGAATTCTCTGCCTGGTTCTACCCGCTGCCCGGAACGCTACGCAGGGCAAAAGCGGTTCTCGTCCTCCGTGCTTGCTTTTTCTCAGAAAGAGCCGTGGTGTGCGTTTTCGCCGGAAAACGCGTTTTCGGCCGAAAACGTGTACGTTTGCACTTCCCCGCCACAGGGAAGCTGCTAGCCGGGAATTCTCTGCCTGGTTCTACCCGCTGCCCGGAACGCTACGCAGGGCAAAAGCGGTTCTCGTCCTCCGTGCTTGCTTTTTCTCAGAAAGAGCCGTGGTGTGCGTTTTCGCCGGAAAACGCGTTTTCGGCCGAAAACGTGTACGTTTGCACTTCCCCGCCACAGGGAAGCTGCTAGCCGGGAATTCTCTGCCTGGTTCTACCCGCTGCCCGGAACGCTACGCAGGGCAAAAGCGGTTCTCGTCCTCCGTGCTTGCTTTTTCTCAGAAAGAGCCGTGGTGTGCGTTTTCGCCGGAAAACGCGTTTTCGGCCGAAAACGTGTACGTTTGCACTTCCCCGCCACAGGGAAGCTGCTAGCCGGGAATTCTCTGCCTGGTTCTACCCGCTGCCCGGAACGCTACGCAGGGCAAAAGCGGTTCTCGTCCTCCGTGCTTGCTTTTTCTCAGAAAGAGCCGTGGTGTGCGTTTTCGCCGGAAAACGCGTTTTCGGCCGAAAACGTGTACGTTTGCACTTCCCCGCCACAGGGAAGCTGCTAGCCGGGAATTCTCTGCCTGGTTCTACCCGCTGCCCGGAACGCTACGCAGGGCAAAAGCGGTTCTCGTCCTCCGTGCTTGCTTTTTCTCAGAAAGAGCCGTGGTGTGCGTTTTCGCCGGAAAACGCGTTTTCGGCCGAAAACGTGTACGTTTGCACTTCCCCGCCACAGGGAAGCTGCTAGCCGGGAATTCTCTGCCTGGTTCTACCCGCTGCCCGGAACGCTACGCAGGGCAAAAGCGGTTCTCGTCCTCCGTGCTTGCTTTTTCTCAGAAAGAGCCGTGGTGTGCGTTTTCGCCGGAAAACGCGTTTTCGGCCGAAAACGTGTACGTTTGCACTTCCCCGCCACAGGGAAGCTGCTAGCCGGGAATTCTCTGCCTGGTTCTACCCGCTGCCCGGAACGCTACGCAGGGCAAAAGCGGTTCTCGTCCTCCGTGCTTGCTTTTTCTCAGAAAGAGCCGTGGTGTGCGTTTTCGCCGGAAAACGCGTTTTCGGCCGAAAACGTGTACGTTTGCACTTCCCCGCCACAGGGAAGCTGCTAGCCGGGAATTCTCTGCCTGGTTCTACCCGCTGCCCGGAACGCTACGCAGGGCAAAAGCGGTTCTCGTCCTCCGTGCTTGCTTTTTCTCAGAAAGAGCCGTGGTGTGCGTTTTCGCCGGAAAACGCGTTTTCGGCCGAAAACGTGTACGTTTGCACTTCCCCGCCACAGGGAAGCTGCTAGCCGGGAATTCTCTGCCTGGTTCTACCCGCTGCCCGGAACGCTACGCAGGGCAAAAGCGGTTCTCGTCCTCCGTGCTTGCTTTTTCTCAGAAAGAGCCGTGGTGTGCGTTTTCGCCGGAAAACGCGTTTTCGGCCGAAAACGTGTACGTTTGCACTTCCCCGCCACAGGGAAGCTGCTAGCCGGGAATTCTCTGCCTGGTTCTACCCGCTGCCCGGAACGCTACGCAGGGCAAAAGCGGTTCTCGTCCTCCGTGCTTGCTTTTTCTCAGAAAGAGCCGTGGTGTGCGTTTTCGCCGGAAAACGCGTTTTCGGCCGAAAACGTGTACGTTTGCACTTCCCCGCCACAGGGAAGCTGCTAGCCGGGAATTCTCTGCCTGGTTCTACCCGCTGCCCGGAACGCTACGCAGGGCAAAAGCGGTTCTCGTCCTCCGTGCTTGCTTTTTCTCAGAAAGAGCCGTGGTGTGCGTTTTCGCCGGAAAACGCGTTTTCGGCCGAAAACGTGTACGTTTGCACTTCCCCGCCACAGGGAAGCTGCTAGCCGGGAATTCTCTGCCTGGTTCTACCCGCTGCCCGGAACGCTACGCAGGGCAAAAGCGGTTCTCGTCCTCCGTGCTTGCTTTTTCTCAGAAAGAGCCGTGGTGTGCGTTTTCGCCGGAAAACGCGTTTTCGGCCGAAAACGTGTACGTTTGCACTTCCCCGCCACAGGGAAGCTGCTAGCCGGGAATTCTCTGCCTGGTTCTACCCGCTGCCCGGAACGCTACGCAGGGCAAAAGCGGTTCTCGTCCTCCGTGCTTGCTTTTTCTCAGAAAGAGCCGTGGTGTGCGTTTTCGCCGGAAAACGCGTTTTCGGCCGAAAACGTGTACGTTTGCACTTCCCCGCCACAGGGAAGCTGCTAGCCGGGAATTCTCTGCCTGGTTCTACCCGCTGCCCGGAACGCTACGCAGGGCAAAAGCGGTTCTCGTCCTCCGTGCTTGCTTTTTCTCAGAAAGAGCCGTGGTGTGCGTTTTCGCCGGAAAACGCGTTTTCGGCCGAAAACGTGTACGTTTGCACTTCCCCGCCACAGGGAAGCTGCTAGCCGGGAATTCTCTGCCTGGTTCTACCCGCTGCCCGGAACGCTACGCAGGGCAAAAGCGGTTCTCGTCCTCCGTGCTTGCTTTTTCTCAGAAAGAGCCGTGGTGTGCGTTTTCGCCGGAAAACGCGTTTTCGGCCGAAAACGTGTACGTTTGCACTTCCCCGCCACAGGGAAGCTGCTAGCCGGGAATTCTCTGCCTGGTTCTACCCGCTGCCCGGAACGCTACGCAGGGCAAAAGCGGTTCTCGTCCTCCGTGCTTGCTTTTTCTCAGAAAGAGCCGTGGTGTGCGTTTTCGCCGGAAAACGCGTTTTCGGCCGAAAACGTGTACGTTTGCACTTCCCCGCCACAGGGAAGCTGCTAGCCGGGAATTCTCTGCCTGGTTCTACCCGCTGCCCGGAACGCTACGCAGGGCAAAAGCGGTTCTCGTCCTCCGTGCTTGCTTTTTCTCAGAAAGAGCCGTGGTGTGCGTTTTCGCCGGAAAACGCGTTTTCGGCCGAAAACGTGTACGTTTGCACTTCCCCGCCACAGGGAAGCTGCTAGCCGGGAATTCTCTGCCTGGTTCTACCCGCTGCCCGGAACGCTACGCAGGGCAAAAGCGGTTCTCGTCCTCCGTGCTTGCTTTTTCTCAGAAAGAGCCGTGGTGTGCGTTTTCGCCGGAAAACGCGTTTTCGGCCGAAAACGTGTACGTTTGCACTTCCCCGCCACAGGGAAGCTGCTAGCCGGGAATTCTCTGCCTGGTTCTACCCGCTGCCCGGAACGCTACGCAGGGCAAAAGCGGTTCTCGTCCTCCGTGCTTGCTTTTTCTCAGAAAGAGCCGTGGTGTGCGTTTTCGCCGGAAAACGCGTTTTCGGCCGAAAACGTGTACGTTTGCACTTCCCCGCCACAGGGAAGCTGCTAGCCGGGAATTCTCTGCCTGGTTCTACCCGCTGCCCGGAACGCTACGCAGGGCAAAAGCG
>NW_027438151.1:0-22085 GCF_965140245.1 Athene noctua
CTAGCCGGGAATTCTCTGCCTGGTTCTACCCGCTGCCCGGAACGCTACGCAGGGCAAAAGCGGTTCTCGTCTCCGTGCTTGCTTTTTCTCAGAAAGAGCCGTGGTGTGCGTTTTCGCCGGAAAACGCGTTTTCGGCCGAAAACGTGTACGTTTGCACTTCCCGCCACAGGGAAGCTGCTAGCCGGGAATTCTCTGCCTGGTTCTACCCGCTGCCCGGAACGCTACGCAGGGCAAAAGCGGTTCTCGTCCTCCGTGCTTGCTTTTTCTCAGAAAGAGCCGTGGTGTGCGTTTTCGCCGGAAAACGCTTTTCGGCCGAAAACGTGTACGTTTGCACTTCCCCGCCACAGGGAAGCTGCTAGCCGGGAATTCTCTGCCTGGTTCTACCCGCTGCCCGGAACGCTACGCAGGGCAAAAGCGGTTCTCGTCCTCCGTGCTTGCTTTTTCTCAGAAAGAGCCGTGGTGTGCGATTTCGCCGGAAAACGCGTTTTCGGCCGAAAACGTGTACGTTTGCACTTCCCCGCCACAGGGAAGCTGCTAGCCGGGAATTCTCTGCCTGGTTCTACCCGCTGCCCGGAACGCTACGCAGGGCAAAAGCGGTTCTCGTCCTCCGTGCTTGCTTTTTCTCAGAAAGAGCCGTGGTGTGCGTTTTCGCCGGAAAACGCGTTTTCGGCCGAAAACGTGTACGTTTGCACTTCCCCGCCACAGGAAGCTGCTAGCCGGGAATTCTCTGCCTGGTTCTACCCGCTGCCCGGAACGCTACGCAGGGCAAAAGCGGTTCTCGTCCTCCGTGCTTGCTTTTTCTCAGAAAGAGCCGTGGTGTGCGTTTTCGCCGGAAACGCGTTTTCGGCCGAAAACGTGTACGTTTGCACTTCCCCGCCACAGGGAAGCTGCTAGCCGGGAATTCTCTGCCTGGTTCTACCCGCTGCCCGGAACGCTACGCAGGGCAAAAGCGGTTCTCGTCCTCCGTGCTTGCTTTTTCTCAGAAAGAGCCGTGGTGTGCGTTTTCGCCGGGAAAACGCGTTTTCGGCCGAAAACGTGTACGTTTGCACTTCCCCGCCACAGGGAAGCTGCTAGCCGGGAATTCTCTGCCTGGTTCTACCCGCTGCCCGGAACGCTACGCAGGGCAAAAGCGGTTCTCGTCCTCCGTGCTTGCTTTTTCTCAGAAAGAGCCGGGGTGTGCGTTTTCGCCGGAAAACGCGTTTTCGGCCGAAAACGTGTACGTTTGCACTTCCCCGCCACAGGGAAGCTGCTAGCCGGGGAATTCTCTGCCTGGTTCTACCCGCTGCCCGGAACGCTACGCAGGGCAAAAGCGGTTCTCGTCTCCGTGCTTGCTTTTTCTCAGAAAGAGCCGTGGTGTGCGTTTTCGCCGGAAAACGCGTTTTCGGCCGAAAACGTGTACGTTTGCACTTCCCCGCCACAGGGAAGCTGCTAGCCGGGAATTCTCTGCCTGGTTCTACCCGCTGCCCGGAACGCTACGCAGGGCAAAAGCGGTTCTCGTCCTCCGTGCTTGCTTTTTCTCAGAAAGAGCCGTGGTGTGCGATTTCGCCGGAAAACGCGTTTTCGGCCGAAAACGTGTACGTTTGCACTTCCCCGCCACAGGGAAGCTGCTAGCCGGGAATTCTCTGCCTGGTTCTACCCGCTGCCCGGAACGCTACGCAGGGCAAAAGCGGTTCTCGTCCTCCGTGCTTGCTTTTTCTCAGAAAGAGCCGTGGTGTGCGTTTTCGCCGGGAAAACCGCGTTTTCGGCCGAAAACCTGTACGTTTGCACTTCCCCGCCACAGGGAAGCTGCTAGCCGGGAATTCTCTGCCTGGTTCTACCCGCTGCCCGGAACGCTACGCAGGGCAAAAGCGGTTCTCGTCCTCCGTGCTTGCTTTTTCTCAGAAAGAGCCGTGGTGTGCGTTTTCGCCGGAAAACGCGTTTTCGGCCGAAAACGTGTACGTTTGCACTTCCCGCCACAGGGAAGCTGCTAGCCGGGAATTCTCTGCCTGGTTCTACCCGCTGCCCGGAACGCTACGCAGGGCAAAAGCGGTTCTCGTCCTCCGTGCTTGCTTTTTCTCAGAAAGAGCCGTGGTGTGCGTTTTCGCCGGAAAACCGCCTTTTCGGCCGAAAACGTGTACGTTTGCACTTCCCCGCCACAGGGAAGCTGCTAGCCGGGAATTCTCTGCCTGGTTCTACCCGCTGCCCGGAACGCTACGCAGGGCAAAAGCGGTTCTCGTCCTCCGTGCTTGCTTTTTCTCAGAAAGAGCCGTGGTGTGCGTTTTCGCCGGAAAACGCGTTTTCGGCCGAAAACGTGTACGTTTGCACTTCCCCGCCACAGGGAAGCTGCTAGCCGGGAATTCTCTGCCTGGTTCTACCCGCTGCCCGGAACGCTACGCAGGGCAAAAGCGGTTCTCGTCCTCCGTGCTTGCTTTTTCTCAGAAAGAGCCGTGGTGTGCGTTTTCGCCGGAAAACGCGTTTTCGGCCGAAAACGTGTACGTTTGCACTTCCCCGCCACAGGGAAGCTGCTAGCCGGGAATTCTCTGCCTGGTTCTACCCGCTGCCCGGAACGCTACGCAGGGCAAAAGCGGTTCTCGTCCTCCGTGCTTGCTTTTTCTCAGAAAGAGCCGTGGTGTGCGTTTTCGCCGGAAAACGCGTTTTCGGCCGAAAACGTGTACGTTTGCACTTCCCCGCCACAGGGAAGCTGCTAGCCGGGAATTCTCTGCCTGGTTCTACCCGCTGCCCGGAACGCTACGCAGGGCAAAAGCGGTTCTCGTCCTCCGTGCCTTGCTTTTTCTCAGAAAGAGCCGTGGTGTGCGTTTTCGCCGGAAAACGCGTTTTCGGCCGAAAACGTGTACGTTTGCACTTCCCCGCCACAGGGAAGCTGCTAGCCGGGAATTCTCTGCCTGGTTCTACCCGCTGCCCGGAACGCTACGCAGGGCAAAAGCGGTTCTCGTCCTCCGTGCTTGCTTTTTCTCAGAAAGAGCCGTGGTGTGCGTTTTCGCCGGAAAACGCGTTTTCGGCCGAAAACGTGTACGTTTGCACTTCCCCGCCACAGGGAAGCTGCTAGCCGGGAATTCTCTGCCTGGTTCTACCCGCTGCCCGGAACGCTACGCAGGGCAAAAGCGGTTCTCGTCCTCCGTGCTTGCTTTTTCTCAGAAAGAGCCGTGGTGTGCGTTTTCGCCGGAAAACGCGTTTTCGGCCGAAAACGTGTACGTTTGCACTTCCCCGCCACAGGGAAGCTGCTAGCCGGGAATTCTCTGCCTGGTTCTACCCGCTGCCCGGAACGCTACGCAGGGCAAAAGCGGTTCTCGTCCTCCGTGCTTGCTTTTTCTCAGAAAGAGCCGTGGTGTGCGATTTCGCCGGAAAACGCGTTTTCGGCCGAAAACGTGTACGTTTGCACTTCCCCGCCACAGGGAAGCTGCTAGCCGGGAATTCTCTGCCTGGTTCTACCCGCTGCCCGGAACGCTACGCAGGGCAAAAGCGGTTCTCGTCCTCCGTGCTTGCTTTTTCTCAGAAAGAGCCGTGGTGTGCGATTTCGCTGGAAAACGCGTTTTCGGCCGAAAACGTGTACGTTTGCACTTCCCCGCCACAGGGAAGCTGCTAGCCGGGAATTCTCTGCCTGGTTCTACCCGCTGCCCGGAACGCTACGCAGGGCAAAAGCGGTTCTCGTCCTCCGTGCTTGCTTTTTCTCAGAAAGAGCCGTGGTGTGCGTTTTCGCCGGAAAACGCGTTTTCGGCCGAAAACGTGTACGTTTGCACTTCCCGCCACAGGGAAGCTGCTAGCCGGGAATTCTCTGCCTGGTTCTACCCGCTGCCCGGAACGCTACGCAGGGCAAAAGCGGTTCTCGTCCTCCGTGCTTGCTTTTTCTCAGAAAGAGCCGTGGTGTGCGTTTTCGCCGGAAAACGCGTTTTCGGCCGAAAACGTGTACGTTTGCACTTCCCCGCCACAGGGAAGCTGCTAGCCGGGAATTCTCTGCCTGGTTCTACCCGCTGCCCGGAACGCTACGCAGGGCAAAAGCGGTTCTCGTCCTCCGTGCTTGCTTTTTCTCAGAAAGAGCCGTGGTGTGCGTTTTCGCCGGAAAACGCGTTTTCGGCCGAAAACGTGTACGTTTGCACTTCCCCGCCACAGGGAAGCTGCTAGCCGGGAATTCTCTGCCTGGTTCTACCCGCTGCCCGGAACGCTACGCAGGGCAAAAGCGGTTCTCGTCCTCCGTGCTTGCTTTTTCTCAGAAAGAGCCGTGGTGTGCGTTTTCGCCGGAAAACGCGTTTTCGGCCGAAAACGTGTACGTTTGCACTTCCCCGCCACAGGGAAGCTGCTAGCCGGGAATTCTCTGCCTGGTTCTACCCGCTGCCCGGAACGCTACGCAGGGCAAAAGCGGTTCTCGTCCTCCGTGCTTGCTTTTTCTCAGAAAGAGCCGTGGTGTGCGTTTTCGCCGGAAAACGCGTTTTCGGCCGAAAACGTGTACGTTTGCACTTCCCCGCCACAGGGAAGCTGCTAGCCGGGAATTCTCTGCCTGGTTCTACCCGCTGCCCGGAACGCTACGCAGGGCAAAAGCGGTTCTCGTCCTCCGTGCTTGCTTTTTCTCAGAAAGAGCCGTGGTGTGCGTTTTCGCCGGAAAACGCGTTTTCGGCCGAAAACGTGTACGTTTGCACTTCCCCGCCACAGGGAAGCTGCTAGCCGGGAATTCTCTGCCTGGTTCTACCCGCTGCCCGGAACGCTACGCAGGGCAAAAGCGGTTCTCGTCCTCCGTGCTTGCTTTTTCTCAGAAAGAGCCGTGGTGTGCGATTTCGCTGGAAAACGCGTTTTCGGCCGAAAACGTGTACGTTTGCACTTCCCCGCCACAGGGAAGCTGCTAGCCGGGAATTCTCTGCCTGGTTCTACCCGCTGCCCGGAACGCTACGCAGGGCAAAAGCGGTTCTCGTCCTCCGTGCTTGCTTTTTCTCAGAAAGAGCCGTGGTGTGCGTTTTCGCCGGAAAACGCGTTTTCGGCCGAAAACGTGTACGTTTGCACTTCCCCGCCACAGGGAAGCTGCTAGCCGGGAATTCTCTGCCTGGTTCTACCCGCTGCCCGGAACGCTACGCAGGGCAAAAGCGGTTCTCGTCCTCCGTGCTTGCTTTTTCTCAGAAAGAGCCGTGGTGTGCGTTTTCGCCGGAAAACGCGTTTTCGGCCGAAAACGTGTACGTTTGCACTTCCCCGCCACAGGGAAGCTGCTAGCCGGGAATTCTCTGCCTGGTTCTACCCGCTGCCCGGAACGCTACGCAGGGCAAAAGCGGTTCTCGTCCTCCGTGCTTGCTTTTTCTCAGAAAGAGCCGTGGTGTGCGTTTTCGCCGGAAAACGCGTTTTCGGCCGAAAACGTGTACGTTTGCACTTCCCCGCCACAGGGAAGCTGCTAGCCGGGAATTCTCTGCCTGGTTCTACCCGCTGCCCGGAACGCTACGCAGGGCAAAAGCGGTTCTCGTCCTCCGTGCTTGCTTTTTCTCAGAAAGAGCCGTGGTGTGCGTTTTCGCCGGAAAACGCGTTTTCGGCCGAAAACGTGTACGTTTGCACTTCCCCGCCACAGGGAAGCTGCTAGCCGGGAATTCTCTGCCTGGTTCTACCCGCTGCCCGGAACGCTACGCAGGGCAAAAGCGGTTCTCGTCCTCCGTGCTTGCTTTTTCTCAGAAAGAGCCGTGGTGTGCGTTTTCGCCGGAAAACGCGTTTTCGGCCGAAAACGTGTACGTTTGCACTTCCCCGCCACAGGGAAGCTGCTAGCCGGGAATTCTCTGCCTGGTTCTACCCGCTGCCCGGAACGCTACGCAGGGCAAAAGCGGTTCTCGTCCTCCGTGCTTGCTTTTTCTCAGAAAGAGCCGTGGTGTGCGTTTTCGCCGGAAAACGCGTTTTCGGC
The DNA here is from genome assembly GCF_965140245.1 of Athene noctua. Classification (NCBI taxonomy): domain Eukaryota; kingdom Metazoa; phylum Chordata; class Aves; order Strigiformes; family Strigidae; genus Athene; species Athene noctua. The sequence goes on from NW_027438151.1 coordinate 5,864, forward strand.
CGAAAACGTGTACGTTTGCACTTCCCCGCCACAGGGAAGCTGCTAGCCGGGAATTCTCTGCCTGGTTCTACCCGCTGCCCGGAACGCTACGCAGGGCAAAAGCGGTTCTCGTCCTCCGTGCTTGCTTTTTCTCAGAAAGAGCCGTGGTGTGCGTTTTCGCCGGAAAACGCGTTTTCGGCCGAAAACGTGTACGTTTGCACTTCCCCGCCACAGGGAAGCTGCTAGCCGGGAATTCTCTGCCTGGTTCTACCCGCTGCCCGGAACGCTACGCAGGACAAAAGCGGTTCTCGTCCTCCGTGCTTGCTTTTTCTCAGAAAGAGCCGTGGTGTGCGTTTTCGCCGGAAAACGCGTTTTCGGCCGAAAACGTGTACGTTTGCACTTCCCCGCCACAGGGAAGCTGCTAGCCGGGAATTCTCTGCCTGGTTCTACCCGCTGCCCGGAACGCTACGCAGGGCAAAAGCGGTTCTCGTCCTCCGTGCTTGCTTTTTCTCAGAAAGAGCCGTGGTGTGCGTTTTCGCCGGAAAACGCGTTTTCGGCCGAAAACGTGTACGTTTGCACTTCCCCGCCACAGGGAAGCTGCTAGCCGGGAATTCTCTGCCTGGTTCTACCCGCTGCCCGGAACGCTACGCAGGGCAAAAGCGGTTCTCGTCCTCCGTGCTTGCTTTTTCTCAGAAAGAGCCGTGGTGTGCGTTTTCGCCGGAAAACGCGTTTTCGGCCGAAAACGTGTACGTTTGCACTTCCCCGCCACAGGGAAGCTGCTAGCCGGGAATTCTCTGCCTGGTTCTACCCGCTGCCCGGAACGCTACGCAGGGCAAAAGCGGTTCTCGTCCTCCGTGCTTGCTTTTTCTCAGAAAGAGCCGTGGTGTGCGTTTTCGCCGGAAAACGCGTTTTCGGCCGAAAACTTGTACGTTTGCACTTCCCCGCCACAGGGAAGCTGCTAGCCGGGAATTCTCTGCCTGGTTCTACCCGCTGCCCGGAACGCTACGCAGGGCAAAAGCGGTTCTCGTCCTCCGTGCTTGCTTTTTCTCAGTGTGATGGTTTGACTCTGGCTAAATGCCAGGTATCCACCAAGTCGCTCTATCACTTCCCCCCCCCCCTTCCCTTTGTTTTCTCAACAGGGTAAAGAGGGGAAAGAAGATAAACTAACCCTTGTGGGTGAAACAAAAGCAGTTTTAATATAAGCAAAGCAAAGCAAAAGTCCGCGCGCGGAAGCAAAAGCAAACAGATTTATTCTCTACTTCCCATGAAGAGGCGATGTCGGGCCTTCTCAGGAAGCAGGGCTCCAATACGCGTAGTAGTTGCCTCGGAGGACCAAGGGTGACCCCACCCCCTTCCTCCTTTCTCCCAGCTTTATACTGAGCAGACGTCATATGGTATGGAATATCCCTTTGGTCGGTTTGGGTCAGCTGTCCTGGCTGTGTCCCCTCCCAAGATCTTGCCCACCCCGTCCCACTGGGGAAAATATCAGAAAGAGCCTTGGTGCTGTGTAAGCACTGCTCAGCAGCAGCCACAACACCAGGGTGCTATCAACACCCTGCAGCTCCCAGCATAAACCACAGCACCGTGAGGGCTGCTATAGGGGAAAACCGATTCCAGTTCAGCCAGACCCAATACAGTCTCCACCCCTTATTCCATACCATTTACGTAATGCCCAGGTCCCACATAATATTCATTTATCTATTCCATAAGCTTTCTTCACTTCTTCAGATGTTCAGTGTCTTGGCTTCCATCTGTCAAGATAGATGCTCAGGACAGAAGTATGCTTGACCGTTGGACTCCAGCACCGGCTAGGTTTGGGTCGTCATTGCACGTGTCTGGTTCACTCTTCATCGTTCCTACTTCCTCCATCACTTCCTGCAACATACAACTCATCCCACAGATTACTTTCCCCCCAAGGTTAAATGTTCTTGAGGCACACACTGAGTAGTCCCATCCTCCCGCATTACCCACCAAGTACATCCAGGTCCCTGGGCAAAGACAATCCCACGAGTGGGCTTGCCTTTTCCCAAGGGAGGAGCAATCCACACTGCCTTCCCCAGCCACCTCCCTGTGTGTACTACAGGGACCTTATCTCCTCCCACAGTATGAAGGGGGTTTGTTTGGGCAGGCCCAGGACGGTTAACAGATCCTCTGGTATTAATTAGCCAAGTGGCTTCTGCTAAATTTATATCCCAATGCTTCCATCCCCCATTGTCCAATGCTCTCAACATAGTCTTCAACAGTCCATTATATCTTTCAATCTTTCCAGACGCTTGTGGGTAATAAGGGATGTGATACACCCACTCAATGCCATGTTTCTTTGCCCAGGAGTTTATAAGATTATTTCGAAAATGGGTCCCGTTGTCTGACTCGATTCTTTCAGGAGTACCATGTCGCCATAAAATTTGCCTTTCAAGACCCAAGATGGTATTTCGGGCAGTGGCATGATTTACAGGGTATGTTTCTAGCCAACCCGTAGTTGCTTCTACCATGGTGAGTATGTAGCGCTTGCCTTGGCGTGTTCGTGGCAGTGGTCCAATATAGTCAATCTGCCAGGCCTCACCGTATTGAAAACTCAGCCATCGCCCTCTGTTCCAGGGAGACTTTACTCGTGTGGCTCGCTTGATTGCAGCACATGTTTCACATTCGTGAGTGACCTGTGAGATGGCCTCCATGGTCAGGTCCACCCCTCGATCACGAGCCCATCTGTATGTTGCATCTCTGCCAAGATGCCCTGATGTTTCATGGGCCCATCGAGCTACAAACAGCTCACCCTTACGCTCCCAGTCCAGGTCCAGCCGAGCTACTTCAATTTTGGCAGCTTTGTCTGCTTGCTCATTGTTTTGGTGTTCTTCAGTGGCACGCCTTTTGGGCACATGAGCATCTACATGACGCACCTTTAGAGCCACGTTTTCCACTCGGGCAGCGATGTCCTGCCACAATGCAGCAGCCCAGATGGGTTTACCTCTGCGCTGCCAATTGGTCTTCTTCCACTCCTGTAGCCACCCCCACAGGGCGTTAGCCACCATCCAGGAGTCCGTGTAGAGATATAATACTGGCCACTTTTCCCGTTCAGCAATCTTTAGGGCAAGTTGGATCGCTTTTACTTCTGCGAACTGACTTGACTCTCCTTCTCCTTCAGTGGCCTCAACGACTTGTCTTGTGGGACTCCACACAGCAGCTTTCCACTTCCGATGGCTTCCTACCACACGACAGGATCCATCAGTAAAGAGAGCATAACGCCTCTCATCTTCTGGTAACTCGTTATATGGCGGTGCCTCTTGGGCACGAGCCACCTCCTCAGGCCGCACTCCAAAATCTCTACCTTCTGGCCAGTCCATGATCTCTTCCAGGATCCCTGGATGGTTGGGTTTCCCCAGTCGAGCCCGTTGAGTGATTAACGCGACCCATTTACTCCAGGTAGCACTGGTTGCATGGTGTGTGGAAGGGATGTTTCCTTTGAACATCCAATGTAATACAGGCAGCCGTGGTGCCAAGAGGAGCTGTGCTTCTGTACCAACAACTTCTGAAGCAGCTCGAATCCCCTCATATGCTGCCAGTATCTCCTTTTCAGTCGGAGTGTAGTGGGCTTCTGATCCTCGATATCCCCGGCTCCAAAATCCTAATGGTCGACCTCGAGTTTCACCTGGTATCTTCTGCCAGAGGCTCCATGTGAGTCCGTGCTCCCCAGTTGATGTGTAAAGTATATTTTGCACAGCTGGTCCTGTCCGAACAGGCCCAAGAGCTACCGCTCGAGCTATCTCTTGTTTGATGTGCTCAAAGGCTTGTTGCTGCTCAGGACCCCACTGAAAATTGTTCTTCTTTCGGGTCACTTGATAGAGAGGGCTCACAAGCTGACTGTAACCTGGAATATGCATCCTCCAAAATCCCACAAGTCCTAGGAAAGCTTGTGTTTCCTTCTTGTTGGTCGGTGGAGACATAGTTGCTATCTTGTTGACAACATCCAATGGCACATGACGGCGTCCATCTTGCCATTTTATTCCCAAGAACTGAATTTCTCGTGCTGGTCCCTTGACCTTGCTTTTCTTTATGGCAAACCCAGCTCTCAGAAGAATCTCAATTACTCTTTGTCCTTTCTTGAACACTTCTTCTGCCTCATTGCCCCACACAATGATGTCATCAATGTATTGTAGATGTTCAGGGGCATCACCCTTTTCCAGTGCAGTTTGAATTAGTCCATGACAAATAGTGGGGCTGTGCTTCCACCCCTGGGGCAGTCGATTCCAGGTATACTGGACACCCCTCCACGTGAAAGCAAACTGTGGCCTGCACTCTTCTGCCAAAGGAATTGAAAAGAATGCATTGGCAATGTCAATTGTGGCGTACCACTTGGCTGCCTTTGACTCCAGTTCATACTGGAGCTCTAACATATCTGGTACAGCAGCACTCAGTGGTGGCGTCACTTCATTCAGGCCACGATAGTCTACTGTTAACCTCCACCCTCCGTCAGACTTTCGCACTGGCCATATTGGGCTATTAAAAGGCGAATGTGTCTTACTGATGACACCTTGGTTCTCCAGTTGACGAATCAATTCTTGGATGGGAGCCAGAGAGTCTCGGTTTGTACGATACTGCCGTCGGTGCACGGTCCTCATAGCAATTGGCACCTGTTGTTCTTCAACTTGCAACAGTCCCACAACAAAAGGATCTTCTGAGAGGCCGGGCAGATTAGACAACTGTTTTACCTTTTCTGTATTCACACTGGCCACACCAAAAGCCCATCGGTATCCTTTTGGGTCTTTGAAGTATCCCCTCTTGAGATAGTCAATGCCCAAGATGCAAGGGGCTTCTGGGCCAGTTACAATGGGATGTTTTTCCCACTTGTCCCCAGTCAAGCTAACCTCGGCCTCCAATACTGATAGTTCTTGACAGCCCCCTGTCACTCCTGAGATCCAGATAGGTTCTGCCCCTCTATAACTTGACGGCATTAGTGTACATTGTGCCCCGGTGTCAATTAAAGCCTGGTACTTCTGTGGATTTGATGTGCCAGGCCATCGAATCCACACTGTCCAATACACCCGATCATCCCTTTCCTCCTCCTGGCTGGAGGCAGGGGCCCTCTATTCCTGTTCTTGGTCGGAGTACTCACTGTCTGACTCTTGCCGTGCCAGGCCAGAGGTTCCTTCTTCAGGATCAAGGGAGGTGATCTCAGTCTTTCTGTATCTGGGAGATCGCTGGTTACTTCCTTGTGGTTTTACACCAGCTACATTAGCAACCTTCTTAGATGTCTTCTTGTTGGCAGGGGTCTTTCCTCGCAATTCATGTACACGTGCTTCCAACTTAAAGGTGGGTTGACCATCCCACTTCCTCATGTCCTCCCCCTGGTCGCGCAGGAAGAACCAGAGTTCGCCACGTGTCATGCGCCTTGGCTTTCCTTTCCCCCTGACTGGGACAGAAGAGAAATGATTTCTTGGGGAGCTCCTAACATCCAGGGCACTCGCCCGTAGAGATGAGGAGGTACCAAGACTCTCTTCAAAGTTCTGAAGCCAGGAAGAGACTGCCTCCACAGTTGGCGTACATCTTAGTCCTTCTCCTGCATCCATTTCTGGGTAGTACATTGCGGCCAAGCCGGCAGAATACGAGGATGGCGCACCTTTAATCACCTTCCTCCACATGGCCCGTGTGCATGGGACATCCTCTGGATTTTTAGGGGCTTCATCATTATCTGGATCACCATAGATGACTTCCATCACTGCTAATTCTCTCAGGTACTGGACACCTTCATCTGCAGTAGCCCACTTCCCTGGGGTGTGGTCCATAAGATCTTCCTTAAAAGGATACCTTGCTTTAACACTTGAAAGGAGCCGTCTCCACAGACTGCAAATTGCTGTCTCCTTTCCAATGCCCCTTTCAATTCCTCGATTTCTAGCAAGGGAACCCAGCTGTTGGGCTTCCTTACCTTCCAGCTGTTGAGCATCTGCCCCGTTATCCCAGCATCGCAGCAGCCAGGCAGCGATCCGCTCACCCGGCTGGCGGCAGTAGTCTTTCCGCAGATCTCGCAGTTCTGATGACGTCAGGGACCGGGTAGTTTCTGCCTCCTGTTTCAGTTCTGTTATTCCCTCTTCTGATACCTTTGCTGAAGGACCAGCTTCTTCCTCCTCTTTCTCCTCCCTTATTAATCGAGGGTATGGGCCTGTTGTTCTCCTTGTCCATTGTTTCTTTTTTACTACTGGGGCAATCTCTGTTGTTGTTATTGTTTGAGTTCCCATGTCAACCACAGCCCTTTGAGAGTGCTGAACTGCAGCTCGATAAGCACAGGCCAGGCCCCAGTAAAGTGCTAGAAGTTGTTGATTCTCATTGGGATAGGCAAGGCACCCCTCTATCAGGTGATGTGTCAATTTTGTGGGGTTGCTTGCCTGTTCAGGGGTGAGATCCCAGGCTACAGGAGGTGATAACCGTCCTAGGAATCTGCCCAACTCCTTCCACTCTCCCTGCCACCCAGGAACAGGCCGCCTCAGAGCACATTTTGGCACCGATTCACTCAAAATTTGCGTTCTCTTACACCAAGAGCATACCGAGCTCCACACAACCCACAACAGGCGAACAGCATTAATAAAGAGTATCAATGAACTAACATAAGGATGACTAAGTACCTCGGGAGCCTGCAAAATAAAACCACTCATGATGTTCCCGATTCCTTGCAGCATGTTCCCGAGCTTAACAAAATAAAGATAAGCAGCGCAATAAACAAGCCCGTGACCAGCACAAGAGCTTGTTGCTTAATAACTACTATAGCTACAGCACATTTAATATAAAACTGCCGTTGTTTTGCCCCACGTTGGGCGCCAGAATAGACTGTGATGGTTTGACTCTGGCTAAATGCCAGGTATCCACCAAGTCGCTCTATCACTTCCCCCCCCCCCTTCCCTTTGTTTTCTCAACAGGGTAAAGAGGGGAAAGAAGATAAACTAACCCTTGTGGGTGAAACAAAAGCAGTTTTAATATAAGCAAAGCAAAGCAAAAGTCCGCGCGCGGAAGCAAAAGCAAACAGATTTATTCTCTACTTCCCATGAAGAGGCGATGTCGGGCCTTCTCAGGAAGCAGGGCTCCAATACGCGTAGTAGTTGCCTCGGAGGACCAAGGGTGACCCCACCCCCTTCCTCCTTTCTCCCAGCTTTATACTGAGCAGACGTCATATGGTATGGAATATCCCTTTGGTCGGTTTGGGTCAGCTGTCCTGGCTGTGTCCCCTCCCAAGATCTTGCCCACCCCGTCCCACTGGGGAAAATATCAGAAAGAGCCTTGGTGCTGTGTAAGCACTGCTCAGCAGCAGCCACAACACCAGGGTGCTATCAACACCCTGCAGCTCCCAGCATAAACCACAGCACCGTGAGGGCTGCTATAGGGGAAAACCGATTCCAGTTCAGCCAGACCCAATACACTCAGAAAGAGCCGTGGTGTGCGATTTCGCCGGAAAACGCGTTTTCGGCCGAAAACGTGTACGTTTGCACTTCCCCGCCACAGGGAAGCTGCTAGCCGGGAATTCTCTGCCTGGTTCTACCCGCTGCCCGGAACGCTACGCAGGGCAAAAGCGGTTCTCGTCCTCCGTGCTTGCTTTTTCTCAGAAAGAGCCGTGGTGTGCGTTTTCGCCGGAAAACGCGTTTTCGGCCGAAAACGTGTACGTTTGCACTTCCCCGCCACAGGGAAGCTGCTAGCCGGGAATTCTCTGCCTGGTTCTACCCGCTGCCCGGAACGCTACGCAGGGCAAAAGCGGTTCTCGTCCTCCGTGCTTGCTTTTTCTCAGAAAGAGCCGTGGTGTGCGTTTTCGCCGGAAAACGCGTTTTCGGCCGAAAACGTGTACGTTTGCACTTCCCCGCCACAGGGAAGCTGCTAGCCGGGAATTCTCTGCCTGGTTCTACCCGCTGCCCGGAACGCTACGCAGGGCAAAAGCGGTTCTCGTCCTCCGTGCTTGCTTTTTCTCAGAAAGAGCCGTGGTGTGCGTTTTCGCCGGAAAACGCGTTTTCGGCCGAAAACGTGTACGTTTGCACTTCCCCGCCACAGGGAAGCTGCTAGCCGGGAATTCTCTGCCTGGTTCTACCCGCTGCCCGGAACGCTACGCAGGGCAAAAGCGGTTCTCGTCCTCCGTGCTTGCTTTTTCTCAGAAAGAGCCGTGGTGTGCGTTTTCGCCGGAAAACGCGTTTTCGGCCGAAAACGTGTACGTTTGCACTTCCCCGCCACAGGGAAGCTGCTAGCCGGGAATTCTCTGCCTGGTTCTACCCGCTGCCCGGAACGCTACGCAGGGCAAAAGCGGTTCTCGTCCTCCGTGCTTGCTTTTTCTCAGAAAGAGCCGTGGTGTGCGTTTTCGCCGGAAAACGCGTTTTCGGCCGAAAACGTGTACGTTTGCACTTCCCCGCCACAGGGAAGCTGCTAGCCGGGAATTCTCTGCCTGGTTCTACCCGCTGCCCGGAACGCTACGCAGGGCAAAAGCGGTTCTCGTCCTCCGTGCTTGCTTTTTCTCAGAAAGAGCCGTGGTGTGCGTTTTCGCCGGAAAACGCCTTTTCGGCCGAAAACGTGTACGTTTGCACTTCCCCGCCACAGGGAAGCTGCTAGCCGGGAATTCTCTGCCTGGTTCTACCCGCTGCCCGGAACGCTACGCAGGGCAAAAGCGGTTCTCGTCCTCCGTGCTTGCTTTTTCTCAGAAAGAGCCGTGGTGTGCGTTTTCGCCGGAAAACGCGTTTTCGGCCGAAAACGTGTACGTTTGCACTTCCCCGCCACAGGGAAGCTGCTAGCCGGGAATTCTCTGCCTGGTTCTACCCGCTGCCCGGAACGCTACGCAGGGCAAAAGCGGTTCTCGTCCTCCGTGCTTGCTTTTTCTCAGAAAGAGCCGTGGTGTGCGTTTTCGCCGGAAAACGCGTTTTCGGCCGAAAACGTGTACGTTTGCACTTCCCCGCCACAGGGAAGCTGCTAGCCGGGAATTCTCTGCCTGGTTCTACCCGCTGCCCGGAACGCTACGCAGGGCAAAAGCGGTTCTCGTCCTCCGTGCTTGCTTTTTCTCAGAAAGAGCCGTGGTGTGCGTTTTCGCCGGAAAACGCGTTTTCGGCCGAAAACGTGTACGTTTGCACTTCCCCGCCACAGGGAAGCTGCTAGCCGGGAATTCTCTGCCTGGTTCTACCCGCTGCCCGGAACGCTACGCAGGGCAAAAGCGGTTCTCGTCCTCCGTGCTTGCTTTTTCTCAGAAAGAGCCGTGGTGTGCGTTTTCGCCGGAAAACGCGTTTTCGGCCGAAAACGTGTACGTTTGCACTTCCCCGCCACAGGGAAGCTGCTAGCCGGGAATTCTCTGCCTGGTTCTACCCGCTGCCCGGAACGCTACGCAGGGCAAAAGCGGTTCTCGTCCTCCGTGCTTGCTTTTTCTCAGAAAGAGCCGTGGTGTGCGTTTTCGCCGGAAAACGCGTTTTCGGCCGAAAACGTGTACGTTTGCACTTCCCCGCCACAGGGAAGCTGCTAGCCGGGAATTCTCTGCCTGGTTCTACCCGCTGCCCGGAACGCTACGCAGGGCAAAAGCGGTTCTCGTCCTCCGTGCTTGCTTTTTCTCAGAAAGAGCCGTGGTGTGCGATTTCGCCGGAAAACGCGTTTTCGGCCGAAAACGTGTACGTTTGCACTTCCCCGCCACAGGGAAGCTGCTAGCCGGGAATTCTCTGCCTGGTTCTACCCGCTGCCCGGAACGCTACGCAGGGCAAAAGCGGTTCTCGTCCTCCGTGCTTGCTTTTTCTCAGAAAGAGCCGTGGTGTGCGTTTTCGCCGGAAAACGCGTTTTCGGCCGAAAACGTGTACGTTTGCACTTCCCCGCCACAGGGAAGCTGCTAGCCGGGAATTCTCTGCCTGGTTCTACCCGCTGCCCGGAACGCTACGCAGGGCAAAAGCGGTTCTCGTCCTCCGTGCTTGCTTTTTCTCAGAAAGAGCCGTGGTGTGCGTTTTCGCCGGAAAACGCGTTTTCGGCCGAAAACGTGTACGTTTGCACTTCCCCGCCACAGGGAAGCTGCTAGCCGGGAATTCTCTGCCTGGTTCTACCCGCTGCCCGGAACGCTACGCAGGGCAAAAGCGGTTCTCGTCCTCCGTGCTTGCTTTTTCTCAGAAAGAGCCGTGGTGTGCGTTTTCGCCGGAAAACGCGTTTTCGGCCGAAAACGTGTACGTTTGCACTTCCCCGCCACAGGGAAGCTGCTAGCCGGGAATTCTCTGCCTGGTTCTACCCGCTGCCCGGAACGCTACGCAGGGCAAAAGCGGTTCTCGTCCTCCGTGCTTGCTTTTTCTCAGAAAGAGCCGTGGTGTGCGATTTCGCCGGAAAACGCGTTTTCGGCCGAAAACGTGTACGTTTGCACTTCCCCGCCACAGGGAAGCTGCTAGCCGGGAATTCTCTGCCTGGTTCTACCCGCTGCCCGGAACGCTACGCAGGGCAAAAGCGGTTCTCGTCCTCCGTGCTTGCTTTTTCTCAGAAAGAGCCGTGGTGTGCGTTTTCGCCGGAAAACGCGTTTTCGGCCGAAAACGTGTACGTTTGCACTTCCCCGCCACAGGGAAGCTGCTAGCCGGGAATTCTCTGCCTGGTTCTACCCGCTGCCCGGAACGCTACGCAGGGCAAAAGCGGTTCTCGTCCTCCGTGCTTGCTTTTTCTCAGAAAGAGCCGTGGTGTGCGTTTTCGCCGGAAAACGCGTTTTCGGCCGAAAACGTGTACGTTTGCACTTCCCCGCCACAGGGAAGCTGCTAGCCGGGAATTCTCTGCCTGGTTCTACCCGCTGCCCGGAACGCTACGCAGGGCAAAAGCGGTTCTCGTCCTCCGTGCTTGCTTTTTCTCAGAAAGAGCCGTGGTGTGCGTTTTCGCCGGAAAACGCGTTTTCGGCCGAAAACGTGTACGTTTGCACTTCCCCGCCACAGGGAAGCTGCTAGCCGGGAATTCTCTGCCTGGTTCTACCCGCTGCCCGGAACGCTACGCAGGGCAAAAGCGGTTCTCGTCCTCCGTGCTTGCTTTTTCTCAGAAAGAGCCGTGGTGTGCGTTTTCGCCGGAAAACGCGTTTTCGGCCGAAAACGTGTACGTTTGCACTTCCCCGCCACAGGGAAGCTGCTAGCCGGGAATTCTCTGCCTGGTTCTACCCGCTGCCCGGAACGCTACGCAGGGCAAAAGCGGTTCTCGTCCTCCGTGCTTGCTTTTTCTCAGAAAGAGCCGTGGTGTGCGTTTTCGCCGGAAAACGCGTTTTCGGCCGAAAACGTGTACGTTTGCACTTCCCCGCCACAGGGAAGCTGCTAGCCGGGAATTCTCTGCCTGGATCTACCCGCTGCCCGGAACGCTACGCAGGGCAAAAGCGGTTCTCGTCCTCCGTGCTTGCTTTTTCTCAGAAAGAGCCGTGGTGTGCGTTTTCGCCGGAAAACGCGTTTTCGGCCGAAAACGTGTACGTTTGCACTTCCCCGCCACAGGGAAGCTGCTAGCCGGGAATTCTCTGCCTGGTTCTACCCGCTGCCCGGAACGCTACGCAGGGCAAAAGCGGTTCTCGTCCTCCGTGCTTGCTTTTTCTCAGAAAGAGCCGTGGTGTGCGTTTTCGCCGGAAAACGCGTTTTCGGCCGAAAACGTGTACGTTTGCACTTCCCCGCCACAGGGAAGCTGCTAGCCGGGAATTCTCTGCCTGGTTCTACCCGCTGCCCGGAACGCTACGCAGGGCAAAAGCGGTTCTCGTCCTCCGTGCTTGCTTTTTCTCAGAAAGAGCCGTGGTGTGCGTTTTCGCCGGAAAACGCGTTTTCGGCCGAAAACGTGTACGTTTGCACTTCCCCGCCACAGGGAAGCTGCTAGCCGGGAATTCTCTGCCTGGTTCTACCCGCTGCCCGGAACGCTACGCAGGGCAAAAGCGGTTCTCGTCCTCCGTGCTTGCTTTTTCTCAGAAAGAGCCGTGGTGTGCGTTTTCGCCGGAAAACGCGTTTTCGGCCGAAAACGTGTACGTTTGCACTTCCCCGCCACAGGGAAGCTGCTAGCCGGGAATTCTCTGCCTGGTTCTACCCGCTGCCCGGAACGCTACGCAGGGCAAAAGCGGTTCTCGTCCTCCGTGCTTGCTTTTTCTCAGAAAGAGCCGTGGTGTGCGTTTTCGCCGGAAAACGCGTTTTCGGCCGAAAACGTGTACGTTTGCACTTCCCCGCCACAGGGAAGCTGCTAGCCGGGAATTCTCTGCCTGGTTCTACCCGCTGCCCGGAACGCTACGCAGGGCAAAAGCGGTTCTCGTCCTCCGTGCTTGCTTTTTCTCAGAAAGAGCCGTGGTGTGCGTTTTCGCCGGAAAACGCGTTTTCGGCCGAAAACGTGTACGTTTGCACTTCCCCGCCACAGGGAAGCTGCTAGCCGGGAATTCTCTGCCTGGTTCTACCCGCTGCCCGGAACGCTACGCAGGGCAAAAGCGGTTCTCGTCCTCCGTGCTTGCTTTTTCTCAGAAAGAGCCGTGGTGTGCGTTTTCGCCGGAAAACGCGTTTTCGGCCGAAAACGTGTACGTTTGCACTTCCCCGCCACAGGGAAGCTGCTAGCCGGGAATTCTCTGCCTGGTTCTACCCGCTGCCCGGAACGCTACGCAGGGCAAAAGCGGTTCTCGTCCTCCGTGCTTGCTTTTTCTCAGAAAGAGCCGTGGTGTGCGTTTTCGCCGGAAAACGCGTTTTCGGCCGAAAACGTGTACGTTTGCACTTCCCCGCCACAGGGAAGCTGCTAGCCGGGAATTCTCTGCCTGGTTCTACCCGCTGCCCGGAACGCTACGCAGGGCAAAAGCGGTTCTCGTCCTCCGTGCTTGCTTTTTCTCAGAAAGAGCCGTGGTGTGCGTTTTCGCCGGAAAACGCGTTTTCGGCCGAAAACGTGTACGTTTGCACTTCCCCGCCACAGGGAAGCTGCTAGCCGGGAATTCTCTGCCTGGTTCTACCCGCTGCCCGGAACGCTACGCAGGGCAAAAGCGGTTCTCGTCCTCCGTGCTTGCTTTTTCTCAGAAAGAGCCGTGGTGTGCGTTTTCGCCGGAAAACGCGTTTTCGGCCGAAAACGTGTACGTTTGCACTTCCCCGCCACAGGGAAGCTGCTAGCCGGGAATTCTCTGCCTGGTTCTACCCGCTGCCCGGAACGCTACGCAGGGCAAAAGCGGTTCTCGTCCTCCGTGCTTGCTTTTTCTCAGAAAGAGCCGTGGTGTGCGTTTTCGCCGGAAAACGCGTTTTCGGCCGAAAACGTGTACGTTTGCACTTCCCCGCCACAGGGAAGCTGCTAGCCGGGAATTCTCTGCCTGGTTCTACCCGCTGCCCGGAACGCTACGCAGGGCAAAAGCGGTTCTCGTCCTCCGTGCTTGCTTTTTCTCAGAAAGAGCCGTGGTGTGCGTTTTCGCCGGAAAACGCGTTTTCGGCCGAAAACGTGTACGTTTGCACTTCCCCGCCACAGGGAAGCTGCTAGCCGGGAATTCTCTGCCTGGTTCTACCCGCTGCCCGGAACGCTACGCAGGGCAAAAGCGGTTCTCGTCCTCCGTGCTTGCTTTTTCTCAGAAAGAGCCGTGGTGTGCGTTTTCGCCGGAAAACGCGTTTTCGGCCGAAAACGTGTACGTTTGCACTTCCCCGCCACAGGGAAGCTGCTAGCCGGGAATTCTCTGCCTGGTTCTACCCGCTGCCCGGAACGCTACGCAGGGCAAAAGCGGTTCTCGTCCTCCGTGCTTGCTTTTTCTCAGAAAGAGCCGTGGTGTGCGTTTTCGCCGGAAAACGCGTTTTCGGCCGAAAACGTGTACGTTTGCACTTCCCCGCCACAGGGAAGCTGCTAGCCGGGAATTCTCTGCCTGGTTCTACCCGCTGCCCGGAACGCTACGCAGGGCAAAAGCGGTTCTCGTCCTCCGTGCTTGCTTTTTCTCAGAAAGAGCCGTGGTGTGCGTTTTCGCCGGAAAACGCCTTTTCGGCCGAAAACCTGTACGTTTGCACTTCCCCGCCACAGGGAAGCTGCTAGCCGGGAATTCTCTGCCTGGTTCTACCCGCTGCCCGGAACGCTACGCAGGGCAAAAGCGGTTCTCGTCCTCCGTGCTTGCTTTTTCTCAGAAAGAGCCGTGGTGTGCGTTTTCGCCGGAAAACGCGTTTTCGGCCGAAAACGTGTACGTTTGCACTTCCCCGCCACAGGGAAGCTGCTAGCCGGGAATTCTCTGCCTGGTTCTACCCGCTGCCCGGAACGCTACGCAGGGCAAAAGCGGTTCTCGTCCTCCGTGCTTGCTTTTTCTCAGAAAGAGCCGTGGTGTGCGTTTTCGCCGGAAAACGCGTTTTCGGCCGAAAACGTGTACGTTTGCACTTCCCCGCCACAGGGAAGCTGCTAGCCGGGAATTCTCTGCCTGGTTCTACCCGCTGCCCGGAACGCTACGCAGGGCAAAAGCGGTTCTCGTCCTCCGTGCTTGCTTTTTCTCAGAAAGAGCCGTGGTGTGCGTTTTCGCCGGAAAACGCGTTTTCGGCCGAAAACGTGTACGTTTGCACTTCCCCGCCACAGGGAAGCTGCTAGCCGGGAATTCTCTGCCTGGTTCTACCCGCTGCCCGGAACGCTACGCAGGGCAAAAGCGGTTCTCGTCCTCCGTGCTTGCTTTTTCTCAGAAAGAGCCGTGGTGTGCGTTTTCGCCGGAAAACGCGTTTTCGGCCGAAAACGTGTACGTTTGCACTTCCCCGCCACAGGGAAGCTGCTAGCCGGGAATTCTCTGCCTGGTTCTACCCGCTGCCCGGAACGCTACGCAGGGCAAAAGCGGTTCTCGTCCTCCGTGCTTGCTTTTTCTCAGAAAGAGCCGTGGTGTGCGTTTTCGCCGGAAAACGCGTTTTCGGCCGAAAACGTGTACGTTTGCACTTCCCCGCCACAGGGAAGCTGCTAGCCGGGAATTCTCTGCCTGGTTCTACCCGCTGCCCGGAACGCTACGCAGGGCAAAAGCGGTTCTCGTCCTCCGTGCTTGCTTTTTCTCAGAAAGAGCCGTGGTGTGCGTTTTCGCCGGAAAACGCGTTTTCGGCCGAAAACGTGTACGTTTGCACTTCCCCGCCACAGGGAAGCTGCTAGCCGGGAATTCTCTGCCTGGTTCTACCCGCTGCCCGGAACGCTACGCAGGGCAAAAGCGGTTCTCGTCCTCCGTGCTTGCTTTTTCTCAGAAAGAGCCGTGGTGTGCGTTTTCGCCGGAAAACGCGTTTTCGGCCGAAAACGTGTACGTTTGCACTTCCCCGCCACAGGGAAGCTGCTAGCCGGGAATTCTCTGCCTGGTTCTACCCGCTGCCCGGAACGCTACGCAGGGCAAAAGCGGTTCTCGTCCTCCGTGCTTGCTTTTTCTCAGAAAGAGCCGTGGTGTGCGTTTTCGCCGGAAAACGCGTTTTCGGCCGAAAACGTGTACGTTTGCACTTCCCCGCCACAGGGAAGCTGCTAGCCGGGAATTCTCTGCCTGGTTCTACCCGCTGCCCGGAACGCTACGCAGGGCAAAAGCGGTTCTCGTCCTCCGTGCTTGCTTTTTCTCAGAAAGAGCCGTGGTGTGCGTTTTCGCCGGAAAACGCGTTTTCGGCCGAAAACGTGTACGTTTGCACTTCCCCGCCACAGGGAAGCTGCTAGCCGGGAATTCTCTGCCTGGTTCTACCCGCTGCCCGGAACGCTACGCAGGGCAAAAGCGGTTCTCGTCCTCCGTGCTTGCTTTTTCTCAGAAAGAGCCGTGGTGTGCGTTTTCGCCGGAAAACGCGTTTTCGGCCGAAAACGTGTACGTTTGCACTTCCCCGCCACAGGGAAGCTGCTAGCCGGGAATTCTCTGCCTGGTTCTACCCGCTGCCCGGAACGCTACGCAGGGCAAAAGCGGTTCTCGTCCTCCGTGCTTGCTTTTTCTCAGAAAGAGCCGTGGTGTGCGTTTTCGCCGGAAAACGCGTTTTCGGCCGAAAACGTGTACGTTTGCACTTCCCCGCCACAGGGAAGCTGCTAGCCGGGAATTCTCTGCCTGGTTCTACCCGCTGCCCGGAACGCTACGCAGGGCAAAAGCGGTTCTCGTCCTCCGTGCTTGCTTTTTCTCAGAAAGAGCCGTGGTGTGCGTTTTCGCCGGAAAACGCGTTTTCGGCCGAAAACGTGTACGTTTGCACTTCCCCGCCACAGGGAAGCTGCTAGCCGGGAATTCTCTGCCTGGTTCTACCCGCTGCCCGGAACGCTACGCAGGGCAAAAGCGGTTCTCGTCCTCCGTGCTTGCTTTTTCTCAGAAAGAGCCGTGGTGTGCGTTTTCGCCGGAAAACGCGTTTTCGGCCGAAAACGTGTACGTTTGCAC
>NW_027438152.1:0-22053 GCF_965140245.1 Athene noctua
GGTGTGCGTTTTCGCCGGAAAACGCGTTTTCGGCCGAAAACGTGTACGTTTGCACTTCCCCGCCACAGGGAAGCTGCTAGCCGGGAATTCTCTGCCTGGTTCTACCCGCTGCCCGGAACGCTACGCAGGGCAAAAGCGGTTCTCGTCCTCCGTGCTTGCTTTTTCTCAGAAAGAGCCGTGGTGAAAACGTGTACGTTTGCACTTCCCCGCCACAGGGAAGCTGCTAGCCGGGAATTCTCTGCCTGGTTCTACCCGCTGCCCGGAACGCTACGCAGGGCAAAAGCGGTTCTCGTCCTCCGTGCTTGCTTTTTCTCAGAAAGAGCCGTGGTGTGCGTTTTCGCCGGAAAACGCGTTTTCGGCCGAAAACGTGTACGTTTGCACTTCCCCGCCACAGGGAAGCTGCTAGCCGGGAATTCTCTGCCTGGTTCTACCCGCTGCCCGGAACGCTACGCAGGGCAAAAGCGGTTCTCGTCCTCCGTGCTTGCTTTTTCTCAGAAAGAGCCGTGGTGTGCGTTTTCGCCGGAAAACGCGTTTTCGGCCGAAAACGTGTACGTTTGCACTTCCCCGCCACAGGGAAGCTGCTAGCCGGGAATTCTCTGCCTGGTTCTACCCGCTGCCCGGAACGCTACGCAGGGCAAAAGCGGTTCTCGTCCTCCGTGCTTGCTTTTTCTCAGAAAGAGCCGTGGTGTGCGTTTTCGCCGGAAAACGCGTTTTCGGCCGAAAACGTGTACGTTTGCACTTCCCCGCCACAGGGAAGCTGCTAGCCGGGAATTCTCTGCCTGGTTCTACCCGCTGCCCGGAACGCTACGCAGGGCAAAAGCGGTTCTCGTCCTCCGTGCTTGCTTTTTCTCAGAAAGAGCCGTGGTGTGCGTTTTCGCCGGAAAACGCGTTTTCGGCCGAAAACGTGTACGTTTGCACTTCCCCGCCACAGGGAAGCTGCTAGCCGGGAATTCTCTGCCTGGTTCTACCCGCTGCCCGGAACGCTACGCAGGGCAAAAGCGGTTCTCGTCCTCCGTGCTTGCTTTTTCTCAGAAAGAGCCGTGGTGTGCGTTTTCGCCGGAAAACGCGTTTTCGGCCGAAAACGTGTACGTTTGCACTTCCCCGCCACAGGGAAGCTGCTAGCCGGGAATTCTCTGCCTGGTTCTACCCGCTGCCCGGAACGCTACGCAGGGCAAAAGCGGTTCTCGTCCTCCGTGCTTGCTTTTTCTCAGAAAGAGCCGTGGTGTGCGTTTTCGCCGGAAAACGCGTTTTCGGCCGAAAACGTGTACGTTTGCACTTCCCCGCCACAGGGAAGCTGCTAGCCGGGAATTCTCTGCCTGGTTCTACCCGCTGCCCGGAACGCTACGCAGGGCAAAAGCGGTTCTCGTCCTCCGTGCTTGCTTTTTCTCAGAAAGAGCCGTGGTGTGCGTTTTCGCCGGAAAACGCGTTTTCGGCCGAAAACGTGTACGTTTGCACTTCCCCGCCACAGGGAAGCTGCTAGCCGGGAATTCTCTGCCTGGTTCTACCCGCTGCCCGGAACGCTACGCAGGGCAAAAGCGGTTCTCGTCCTCCGTGCTTGCTTTTTCTCAGAAAGAGCCGTGGTGTGCGTTTTCGCCGGAAAACGCGTTTTCGGCCGAAAACGTGTACGTTTGCACTTCCCCGCCACAGGGAAGCTGCTAGCCGGGAATTCTCTGCCTGGTTCTACCCGCTGCCCGGAACGCTACGCAGGGCAAAAGCGGTTCTCGTCCTCCGTGCTTGCTTTTTCTCAGAAAGAGCCGTGGTGTGCGTTTTCGCCGGAAAACGCGTTTTCGGCCGAAAACGTGTACGTTTGCACTTCCCCGCCACAGGGAAGCTGCTAGCCGGGAATTCTCTGCCTGGTTCTACCCGCTGCCCGGAACGCTACGCAGGGCAAAAGCGGTTCTCGTCCTCCGTGCTTGCTTTTTCTCAGAAAGAGCCGTGGTGTGCGTTTTCGCCGGAAAACGCGTTTTCGGCCGAAAACGTGTACGTTTGCACTTCCCCGCCACAGGGAAGCTGCTAGCCGGGAATTCTCTGCCTGGTTCTACCCGCTGCCCGGAACGCTACGCAGGGCAAAAGCGGTTCTCGTCCTCCGTGCTTGCTTTTTCTCAGAAAGAGCCGTGGTGTGCGTTTTCGCCGGAAAACGCGTTTTCGGCCGAAAACGTGTACGTTTGCACTTCCCCGCCACAGGGAAGCTGCTAGCCGGGAATTCTCTGCCTGGTTCTACCCGCTGCCCGGAACGCTACGCAGGGCAAAAGCGGTTCTCGTCCTCCGTGCTTGCTTTTTCTCAGAAAGAGCCGTGGTGTGCGTTTTCGCCGGAAAACGCGTTTTCGGCCGAAAACGTGTACGTTTGCACTTCCCCGCCACAGGGAAGCTGCTAGCCGGGAATTCTCTGCCTGGTTCTACCCGCTGCCCGGAACGCTACGCAGGGCAAAAGCGGTTCTCGTCCTCCGTGCTTGCTTTTTCTCAGAAAGAGCCGTGGTGTGCGTTTTCGCCGGAAAACGCGTTTTCGGCCGAAAACGTGTACGTTTGCACTTCCCCGCCACAGGGAAGCTGCTAGCCGGGAATTCTCTGCCTGGTTCTACCCGCTGCCCGGAACGCTACGCAGGGCAAAAGCGGTTCTCGTCCTCCGTGCTTGCTTTTTCTCAGAAAGAGCCGTGGTGTGCGTTTTCGCCGGAAAACGCGTTTTCGGCCGAAAACGTGTACGTTTGCACTTCCCCGCCACAGGGAAGCTGCTAGCCGGGAATTCTCTGCCTGGTTCTACCCGCTGCCCGGAACGCTACGCAGGGCAAAAGCGGTTCTCGTCCTCCGTGCTTGCTTTTTCTCAGAAAGAGCCGTGGTGTGCGTTTTCGCCGGAAAACGCGTTTTCGGCCGAAAACGTGTACGTTTGCACTTCCCCGCCACAGGGAAGCTGCTAGCCGGGAATTCTCTGCCTGGTTCTACCCGCTGCCCGGAACGCTACGCAGGGCAAAAGCGGTTCTCGTCCTCCGTGCTTGCTTTTTCTCAGAAAGAGCCGTGGTGTGCGTTTTCGCCGGAAAACGCGTTTTCGGCCGAAAACGTGTACGTTTGCACTTCCCCGCCACAGGGAAGCTGCTAGCCGGGAATTCTCTGCCTGGTTCTACCCGCTGCCCGGAACGCTACGCAGGGCAAAAGCGGTTCTCGTCCTCCGTGCTTGCTTTTTCTCAGAAAGAGCCGTGGTGTGCGTTTTCGCCGGAAAACGCGTTTTCGGCCGAAAACGTGTACGTTTGCACTTCCCCGCCACAGGGAAGCTGCTAGCCGGGAATTCTCTGCCTGGTTCTACCCGCTGCCCGGAACGCTACGCAGGGCAAAAGCGGTTCTCGTCCTCCGTGCTTGCTTTTTCTCAGAAAGAGCCGTGGTGTGCGTTTTCG
The DNA here is from genome assembly GCF_965140245.1 of Athene noctua. NCBI lineage: Eukaryota > Metazoa > Chordata > Aves > Strigiformes > Strigidae > Athene > Athene noctua. Next base: position 3,384 of record NW_027438152.1, read on the forward strand.
CCGGAAAACGCGTTTTCGGCCGAAAACGTGTACGTTTGCACTTCCCCGCCACAGGGAAGCTGCTAGCCGGGAATTCTCTGCCTGGTTCTACCCGCTGCCCGGAACGCTACGCAGGGCAAAAGCGGTTCTCGTCCTCCGTGCTTGCTTTTTCTCAGAAAGAGCCGTGGTGTGCGTTTTCGCCGGAAAACGCGTTTTCGGCCGAAAACGTGTACGTTTGCACTTCCCCGCCACAGGGAAGCTGCTAGCCGGGAATTCTCTGCCTGGTTCTACCCGCTGCCCGGAACGCTACGCAGGGCAAAAGCGGTTCTCGTCCTCCGTGCTTGCTTTTTCTCAGAAAGAGCCGTGGTGTGCGTTTTCGCCGGAAAACGCGTTTTCGGCCGAAAACGTGTACGTTTGCACTTCCCCGCCACAGGGAAGCTGCTAGCCGGGAATTCTCTGCCTGGTTCTACCCGCTGCCCGGAACGCTACGCAGGGCAAAAGCGGTTCTCGTCCTCCGTGCTTGCTTTTTCTCAGAAAGAGCCGTGGTGTGCGTTTTCGCCGGAAAACGCGTTTTCGGCCGAAAACGTGTACGTTTGCACTTCCCCGCCACAGGGAAGCTGCTAGCCGGGAATTCTCTGCCTGGTTCTACCCGCTGCCCGGAACGCTACGCAGGGCAAAAGCGGTTCTCGTCCTCCGTGCTTGCTTTTTCTCAGAAAGAGCCGTGGTGTGCGTTTTCGCCGGAAAACGCGTTTTCGGCCGAAAACGTGTACGTTTGCACTTCCCCGCCACAGGGAAGCTGCTAGCCGGGAATTCTCTGCCTGGTTCTACCCGCTGCCCGGAACGCTACGCAGGGCAAAAGCGGTTCTCGTCCTCCGTGCTTGCTTTTTCTCAGAAAGAGCCGTGGTGTGCGTTTTCGCCGGAAAACGCGTTTTCGGCCGAAAACGTGTACGTTTGCACTTCCCCGCCACAGGGAAGCTGCTAGCCGGGAATTCTCTGCCTGGTTCTACCCGCTGCCCGGAACGCTACGCAGGGCAAAAGCGGTTCTCGTCCTCCGTGCTTGCTTTTTCTCAGAAAGAGCCGTGGTGTGCGTTTTCGCCGGAAAACGCGTTTTCGGCCGAAAACGTGTACGTTTGCACTTCCCCGCCACAGGGAAGCTGCTAGCCGGGAATTCTCTGCCTGGTTCTACCCGCTGCCCGGAACGCTACGCAGGGCAAAAGCGGTTCTCGTCCTCCGTGCTTGCTTTTTCTCAGAAAGAGCCGTGGTGTGCGTTTTCGCCGGAAAACGCGTTTTCGGCCGAAAACGTGTACGTTTGCACTTCCCCGCCACAGGGAAGCTGCTAGCCGGGAATTCTCTGCCTGGTTCTACCCGCTGCCCGGAACGCTACGCAGGGTAAAAGCGGTTCTCGTCCTCCGTGCTTGCTTTTTCTCAGAAAGAGCCGTGGTGTGCGTTTTGGCCGGAAAACGCGTTTTCGGCCGAAAACGTGTACGTTTGCACTTCCCCGCCACAGGGAAGCTGCTAGCCGGGAATTCTCTGCCTGGTTCTACCCGCTGCCCGGAACGCTACGCAGGGCAAAAGCGGTTCTCGTCCTCCGTGCTTGCTTTTTCTCAGAAAGAGCCGTGGTGTGCGTTTTCGCCGGAAAACGCGTTTTCGGCCGAAAACGTGTACGTTTGCACTTCCCCGCCACAGGGAAGCTGCTAGCCGGGAATTCTCTGCCTGGTTCTACCCGCTGCCCGGAACGCTACGCAGGGCAAAAGCGGTTCTCGTCCTCCGTGCTTGCTTTTTCTCAGAAAGAGCCGTGGTGTGCGTTTTCGCCGGAAAACGCGTTTTCGGCCGAAAACGTGTACGTTTGCACTTCCCCGCCACAGGGAAGCTGCTAGCCGGGAATTCTCTGCCTGGTTCTACCCGCTGCCCGGAACGCTACGCAGGGCAAAAGCGGTTCTCGTCCTCCGTGCTTGCTTTTTCTCAGAAAGAGCCGTGGTGTGCGTTTTCGCCGGAAAACGCGTTTTCGGCCGAAAACGTGTACGTTTGCACTTCCCCGCCACAGGGAAGCTGCTAGCCGGGAATTCTCTGCCTGGTTCTACCCGCTGCCCGGAACGCTACGCAGGGCAAAAGCGGTTCTCGTCCTCCGTGCTTGCTTTTTCTCAGAAAGAGCCGTGGTGTGCGTTTTCGCCGGAAAACGCGTTTTCGGCCGAAAACGTGTACGTTTGCACTTCCCCGCCACAGGGAAGCTGCTAGCCGGGAATTCTCTGCCTGGTTCTACCCGCTGCCCGGAACGCTACGCAGGGCAAAAGCGGTTCTCGTCCTCCGTGCTTGCTTTTTCTCAGAAAGAGCCGTGGTGTGCGTTTTCGCCGGAAAACGCGTTTTCGGCCGAAAACGTGTACGTTTGCACTTCCCCGCCACAGGGAAGCTGCTAGCCGGGAATTCTCTGCCTGGTTCTACCCGCTGCCCGGAACGCTACGCAGGGCAAAAGCGGTTCTCGTCCTCCGTGCTTGCTTTTTCTCAGAAAGAGCCGTGGTGTGCGTTTTCGCCGGAAAACGCGTTTTCGGCCGAAAACGTGTACGTTTGCACTTCCCCGCCACAGGGAAGCTGCTAGCCGGGAATTCTCTGCCTGGTTCTACCCGCTGCCCGGAACGCTACGCAGGGCAAAAGCGGTTCTCGTCCTCCGTGCTTGCTTTTTCTCAGAAAGAGCCGTGGTGTGCGTTTTCGCCGGAAAACGCGTTTTCGGCCGAAAACGTGTACGTTTGCACTTCCCCGCCACAGGGAAGCTGCTAGCCGGGAATTCTCTGCCTGGTTCTACCCGCTGCCCGGAACGCTACGCAGGGCAAAAGCGGTTCTCGTCCTCCGTGCTTGCTTTTTCTCAGAAAGAGCCGTGGTGTGCGTTTTCGCCGGAAAACGCGTTTTCGGCCGAAAACGTGTACGTTTGCACTTCCCCGCCACAGGGAAGCTGCTAGCCGGGAATTCTCTGCCTGGTTCTACCCGCTGCCCGGAACGCTACGCAGGGCAAAAGCGGTTCTCGTCCTCCGTGCTTGCTTTTTCTCAGAAAGAGCCGTGGTGTGCGTTTTCGCCGGAAAACGCGTTTTCGGCCGAAAACGTGTACGTTTGCACTTCCCCGCCACAGGGAAGCTGCTAGCCGGGAATTCTCTGCCTGGTTCTACCCGCTGCCCGGAACGCTACGCAGGGCAAAAGCGGTTCTCGTCCTCCGTGCTTGCTTTTTCTCAGAAAGAGCCGTGGTGTGCGTTTTCGCCGGAAAACGCGTTTTCGGCCGAAAACGTGTACGTTTGCACTTCCCCGCCACAGGGAAGCTGCTAGCCGGGAATTCTCTGCCTGGTTCTACCCGCTGCCCGGAACGCTACGCAGGGCAAAAGCGGTTCTCGTCCTCCGTGCTTGCTTTTTCTCAGAAAGAGCCGTGGTGTGCGTTTTCGCCGGAAAACGCGTTTTCGGCCGAAAACGTGTACGTTTGCACTTCCCCGCCACAGGGAAGCTGCTAGCCGGGAATTCTCTGCCTGGTTCTACCCGCTGCCCGGAACGCTACGCAGGGCAAAAGCGGTTCTCGTCCTCCGTGCTTGCTTTTTCTCAGAAAGAGCCGTGGTGTGCGTTTTCGCCGGAAAACGCGTTTTCGGCCGAAAACGTGTACGTTTGCACTTCCCCGCCACAGGGAAGCTGCTAGCCGGGAATTCTCTGCCTGGTTCTACCCGCTGCCCGGAACGCTACGCAGGGCAAAAGCGGTTCTCGTCCTCCGTGCTTGCTTTTTCTCAGAAAGAGCCGTGGTGTGCGTTTTCGCCGGAAAACGCGTTTTCGGCCGAAAACGTGTACGTTTGCACTTCCCCGCCACAGGGAAGCTGCTAGCCGGGAATTCTCTGCCTGGTTCTACCCGCTGCCCGGAACGCTACGCAGGGCAAAAGCGGTTCTCGTCCTCCGTGCTTGCTTTTTCTCAGAAAGAGCCGTGGTGTGCGTTTTCGCCGGAAAACGCGTTTTCGGCCGAAAACGTGTACGTTTGCACTTCCCCGCCACAGGGAAGCTGCTAGCCGGGAATTCTCTGCCTGGTTCTACCCGCTGCCCGGAACGCTACGCAGGGCAAAAGCGGTTCTCGTCCTCCGTGCTTGCTTTTTCTCAGAAAGAGCCGTGGTGTGCGTTTTCGCCGGAAAACGCGTTTTCGGCCGAAAACGTGTACGTTTGCACTTCCCCGCCACAGGGAAGCTGCTAGCCGGGAATTCTCTGCCTGGTTCTACCCGCTGCCCGGAACGCTACGCAGGGCAAAAGCGGTTCTCGTCCTCCGTGCTTGCTTTTTCTCAGAAAGAGCCGTGGTGTGCGTTTTCGCCGGAAAACGCGTTTTCGGCCGAAAACGTGTACGTTTGCACTTCCCCGCCACAGGGAAGCTGCTAGCCGGGAATTCTCTGCCTGGTTCTACCCGCTGCCCGGAACGCTACGCAGGGCAAAAGCGGTTCTCGTCCTCCGTGCTTGCTTTTTCTCAGAAAGAGCCGTGGTGTGCGTTTTCGCCGGAAAACGCGTTTTCGGCCGAAAACGTGTACGTTTGCACTTCCCCGCCACAGGGAAGCTGCTAGCCGGGAATTCTCTGCCTGGTTCTACCCGCTGCCCGGAACGCTACGCAGGGCAAAAGCGGTTCTCGTCCTCCGTGCTTGCTTTTTCTCAGAAAGAGCCGTGGTGTGCGTTTTCGCCGGAAAACGCGTTTTCGGCCGAAAACGTGTACGTTTGCACTTCCCCGCCACAGGGAAGCTGCTAGCCGGGAATTCTCTGCCTGGTTCTACCCGCTGCCCGGAACGCTACGCAGGGCAAAAGCGGTTCTCGTCCTCCGTGCTTGCTTTTTCTCAGAAAGAGCCGTGGTGTGCGTTTTCGCCGGAAAACGCGTTTTCGGCCGAAAACGTGTACGTTTGCACTTCCCCGCCACAGGGAAGCTGCTAGCCGGGAATTCTCTGCCTGGTTCTACCCGCTGCCCGGAACGCTACGCAGGGCAAAAGCGGTTCTCGTCCTCCGTGCTTGCTTTTTCTCAGAAAGAGCCGTGGTGTGCGTTTTCGCCGGAAAACGCGTTTTCGGCCGAAAACGTGTACGTTTGCACTTCCCCGCCACAGGGAAGCTGCTAGCCGGGAATTCTCTGCCTGGTTCTACCCGCTGCCCGGAACGCTACGCAGGGCAAAAGCGGTTCTCGTCCTCCGTGCTTGCTTTTTCTCAGAAAGAGCCGTGGTGTGCGTTTTCGCCGGAAAACGCGTTTTCGGCCGAAAACGTGTACGTTTGCACTTCCCCGCCACAGGGAAGCTGCTAGCCGGGAATTCTCTGCCTGGTTCTACCCGCTGCCCGGAACGCTACGCAGGGCAAAAGCGGTTCTCGTCCTCCGTGCTTGCTTTTTCTCAGAAAGAGCCGTGGTGTGCGTTTTCGCCGGAAAACGCGTTTTCGGCCGAAAACGTGTACGTTTGCACTTCCCCGCCACAGGGAAGCTGCTAGCCGGGAATTCTCTGCCTGGTTCTACCCGCTGCCCGGAACGCTACGCAGGGCAAAAGCGGTTCTCGTCCTCCGTGCTTGCTTTTTCTCAGAAAGAGCCGTGGTGTGCGTTTTCGCCGGAAAACGCGTTTTCGGCCGAAAACGTGTACGTTTGCACTTCCCCGCCACAGGGAAGCTGCTAGCCGGGAATTCTCTGCCTGGTTCTACCCGCTGCCCGGAACGCTACGCAGGGCAAAAGCGGTTCTCGTCCTCCGTGCTTGCTTTTTCTCAGAAAGAGCCGTGGTGTGCGTTTTCGCCGGAAAACGCGTTTTCGGCCGAAAACGTGTACGTTTGCACTTCCCCGCCACAGGGAAGCTGCTAGCCGGGAATTCTCTGCCTGGTTCTACCCGCTGCCCGGAACGCTACGCAGGGCAAAAGCGGTTCTCGTCCTCCGTGCTTGCTTTTTCTCAGAAAGAGCCGTGGTGTGCGTTTTCGCCGGAAAACGCGTTTTCGGCCGAAAACGTGTACGTTTGCACTTCCCCGCCACAGGGAAGCTGCTAGCCGGGAATTCTCTGCCTGGTTCTACCCGCTGCCCGGAACGCTACGCAGGGCAAAAGCGGTTCTCGTCCTCCGTGCTTGCTTTTTCTCAGAAAGAGCCGTGGTGTGCGTTTTCGCCGGAAAACGCGTTTTCGGCCGAAAACGTGTACGTTTGCACTTCCCCGCCACAGGGAAGCTGCTAGCCGGGAATTCTCTGCCTGGTTCTACCCGCTGCCCGGAACGCTACGCAGGGCAAAAGCGGTTCTCGTCCTCCGTGCTTGCTTTTTCTCAGAAAGAGCCGTGGTGTGCGTTTTCGCCGGAAAACGCGTTTTCGGCCGAAAACGTGTACGTTTGCACTTCCCCGCCACAGGGAAGCTGCTAGCCGGGAATTCTCTGCCTGGTTCTACCCGCTGCCCGGAACGCTACGCAGGGCAAAAGCGGTTCTCGTCCTCCGTGCTTGCTTTTTCTCAGAAAGAGCCGCGGTGTGCGATTTCGCCGGAAAACGCGTTTTCGGCCGAAAACGTGTACGTTTGCACTTCCCCGCCACAGGGAAGCTGCTAGCCGGGAATTCTCTGCCTGGTTCTACCCGCTGCCCGGAACGCTACGCAGGGCAAAAGCGGTTCTCGTCCTCCGTGCTTGCTTTTTCTCAGAAAGAGCCGTGGTGTGCGTTTTCGCCGGAAAACGCGTTTTCGGCCGAAAACGTGTACGTTTGCACTTCCCCGCCACAGGGAAGCTGCTAGCCGGGAATTCTCTGCCTGGTTCTACCCGCTGCCCGGAACGCTACGCAGGGCAAAAGCGGTTCTCGTCCTCCGTGCTTGCTTTTTCTCAGAAAGAGCCGTGGTGTGCGTTTTCGCCGGAAAACGCGTTTTCGGCCGAAAACGTGTACGTTTGCACTTCCCCGCCACAGGGAAGCTGCTAGCCGGGAATTCTCTGCCTGGTTCTACCCGCTGCCCGGAACGCTACGCAGGGCAAAAGCGGTTCTCGTCCTCCGTGCTTGCTTTTTCTCAGAAAGAGCCGTGGTGTGCGTTTTCGCCGGAAAACGCGTTTTCGGCCGAAAACGTGTACGTTTGCACTTCCCCGCCACAGGGAAGCTGCTAGCCGGGAATTCTCTGCCTGGTTCTACCCGCTGCCCGGAACGCTACGCAGGGCAAAAGCGGTTCTCGTCCTCCGTGCTTGCTTTTTCTCAGAAAGAGCCGTGGTGTGCGTTTTCGCCGGAAAACGCGTTTTCGGCCGAAAACGTGTACGTTTGCACTTCCCCGCCACAGGGAAGCTGCTAGCCGGGAATTCTCTGCCTGGTTCTACCCGCTGCCCGGAACGCTACGCAGGGCAAAAGCGGTTCTCGTCCTCCGTGCTTGCTTTTTCTCAGAAAGAGCCGTGGTGTGCGTTTTCGCCGGAAAACGCGTTTTCGGCCGAAAACGTGTACGTTTGCACTTCCCCGCCACAGGGAAGCTGCTAGCCGGGAATTCTCTGCCTGGTTCTACCCGCTGCCCGGAACGCTACGCAGGGCAAAAGCGGTTCTCGTCCTCCGTGCTTGCTTTTTCTCAGAAAGAGCCGTGGTGTGCGTTTTCGCCGGAAAACGCGTTTTCGGCCGAAAACGTGTACGTTTGCACTTCCCCGCCACAGGGAAGCTGCTAGCCGGGAATTCTCTGCCTGGTTCTACCCGCTGCCCGGAACGCTACGCAGGGCAAAAGCGGTTCTCGTCCTCCGTGCTTGCTTTTTCTCAGAAAGAGCCGTGGTGTGCGTTTTCGCCGGAAAACGCGTTTTCGGCCGAAAACGTGTACGTTTGCACTTCCCCGCCACAGGGAAGCTGCTAGCCGGGAATTCTCTGCCTGGTTCTACCCGCTGCCCGGAACGCTACGCAGGGCAAAAGCGGTTCTCGTCCTCCGTGCTTGCTTTTTCTCAGAAAGAGCCGTGGTGTGCGTTTTCGCCGGAAAACGCGTTTTCGGCCGAAAACGTGTACGTTTGCACTTCCCCGCCACAGGGAAGCTGCTAGCCGGGAATTCTCTGCCTGGTTCTACCCGCTGCCCGGAACGCTACGCAGGGCAAAAGCGGTTCTCGTCCTCCGTGCTTGCTTTTTCTCAGAAAGAGCCGTGGTGTGCGTTTTCGCCGGAAAACGCGTTTTCGGCCGAAAACGTGTACGTTTGCACTTCCCCGCCACAGGGAAGCTGCTAGCCGGGAATTCTCTGCCTGGTTCTACCCGCTGCCCGGAACGCTACGCAGGGCAAAAGCGGTTCTCGTCCTCCGTGCTTGCTTTTTCTCAGAAAGAGCCGTGGTGTGCGTTTTCGCCGGAAAACGCGTTTTCGGCCGAAAACGTGTACGTTTGCACTTCCCCGCCACAGGGAAGCTGCTAGCCGGGAATTCTCTGCCTGGTTCTACCCGCTGCCCGGAACGCTACGCAGGGCAAAAGCGGTTCTCGTCCTCCGTGCTTGCTTTTTCTCAGAAAGAGCCGTGGTGTGCGTTTTCGCCGGAAAACGCGTTTTCGGCCGAAAACGTGTACGTTTGCACTTCCCCGCCACAGGGAAGCTGCTAGCCGGGAATTCTCTGCCTGGTTCTACCCGCTGCCCGGAACGCTACGCAGGGCAAAAGCGGTTCTCGTCCTCCGTGCTTGCTTTTTCTCAGAAAGAGCCGTGGTGTGCGTTTTCGCCGGAAAACGCGTTTTCGGCCGAAAACGTGTACGTTTGCACTTCCCCGCCACAGGGAAGCTGCTAGCCGGGAATTCTCTGCCTGGTTCTACCCGCTGCCCGGAACGCTACGCAGGGCAAAAGCGGTTCTCGTCCTCCGTGCTTGCTTTTTCTCAGAAAGAGCCGTGGTGTGCGTTTTCGCCGGAAAACGCGTTTTCGGCCGAAAACGTGTACGTTTGCACTTCCCCGCCACAGGGAAGCTGCTAGCCGGGAATTCTCTGCCTGGTTCTACCCGCTGCCCGGAACGCTACGCAGGGCAAAAGCGGTTCTCGTCCTCCGTGCTTGCTTTTTCTCAGAAAGAGCCGTGGTGTGCGTTTTCGCCGGAAAACGCGTTTTCGGCCGAAAACGTGTACGTTTGCACTTCCCCGCCACAGGGAAGCTGCTAGCCGGGAATTCTCTGCCTGGTTCTACCCGCTGCCCGGAACGCTACGCAGGGCAAAAGCGGTTCTCGTCCTCCGTGCTTGCTTTTTCTCAGAAAGAGCCGTGGTGTGCGTTTTCGCCGGAAAACGCGTTTTCGGCCGAAAACGTGTACGTTTGCACTTCCCCGCCACAGGGAAGCTGCTAGCCGGGAATTCTCTGCCTGGTTCTACCCGCTGCCCGGAACGCTACGCAGGGCAAAAGCGGTTCTCGTCCTCCGTGCTTGCTTTTTCTCAGAAAGAGCCGTGGTGTGCGTTTTCGCCGGAAAACGCGTTTTCGGCCGAAAACGTGTACGTTTGCACTTCCCCGCCACAGGGAAGCTGCTAGCCGGGAATTCTCTGCCTGGTTCTACCCGCTGCCCGGAACGCTACGCAGGGCAAAAGCGGTTCTCGTCCTCCGTGCTTGCTTTTTCTCAGAAAGAGCCGTGGTGTGCGTTTTCGCCGGAAAACGCGTTTTCGGCCGAAAACGTGTACGTTTGCACTTCCCCGCCACAGGGAAGCTGCTAGCCGGGAATTCTCTGCCTGGTTCTACCCGCTGCCCGGAACGCTACGCAGGGCAAAAGCGGTTCTCGTCCTCCGTGCTTGCTTTTTCTCAGAAAGAGCCGTGGTGTGCGTTTTCGCCGGAAAACGCGTTTTCGGCCGAAAACGTGTACGTTTGCACTTCCCCGCCACAGGGAAGCTGCTAGCCGGGAATTCTCTGCCTGGTTCTACCCGCTGCCCGGAACGCTACGCAGGGCAAAAGCGGTTCTCGTCCTCCGTGCTTGCTTTTTCTCAGAAAGAGCCGTGGTGTGCGTTTTCGCCGGAAAACGCGTTTTCGGCCGAAAACGTGTACGTTTGCACTTCCCCGCCACAGGGAAGCTGCTAGCCGGGAATTCTCTGCCTGGTTCTACCCGCTGCCCGGAACGCTACGCAGGGCAAAAGCGGTTCTCGTCCTCCGTGCTTGCTTTTTCTCAGAAAGAGCCGTGGTGTGCGTTTTCGCCGGAAAACGCGTTTTCGGCCGAAAACGTGTACGTTTGCACTTCCCCGCCACAGGGAAGCTGCTAGCCGGGAATTCTCTGCCTGGTTCTACCCGCTGCCCGGAACGCTACGCAGGGCAAAAGCGGTTCTCGTCCTCCGTGCTTGCTTTTTCTCAGAAAGAGCCGTGGTGTGCGTTTTCGCCGGAAAACGCGTTTTCGGCCGAAAACGTGTACGTTTGCACTTCCCCGCCACAGGGAAGCTGCTAGCCGGGAATTCTCTGCCTGGTTCTACCCGCTGCCCGGAACGCTACGCAGGGCAAAAGCGGTTCTCGTCCTCCGTGCTTGCTTTTTCTCAGAAAGAGCCGTGGTGTGCGTTTTCGCCGGAAAACGCGTTTTCGGCCGAAAACGTGTACGTTTGCACTTCCCCGCCACAGGGAAGCTGCTAGCCGGGAATTCTCTGCCTGGTTCTACCCGCTGCCCGGAACGCTACGCAGGGCAAAAGCGGTTCTCGTCCTCCGTGCTTGCTTTTTCTCAGAAAGAGCCGTGGTGTGCGTTTTCGCCGGAAAACGCGTTTTCGGCCGAAAACGTGTACGTTTGCACTTCCCCGCCACAGGGAAGCTGCTAGCCGGGAATTCTCTGCCTGGTTCTACCCGCTGCCCGGAACGCTACGCAGGGCAAAAGCGGTTCTCGTCCTCCGTGCTTGCTTTTTCTCAGAAAGAGCCGTGGTGTGCGTTTTCGCCGGAAAACGCGTTTTCGGCCGAAAACGTGTACGTTTGCACTTCCCCGCCACAGGGAAGCTGCTAGCCGGGAATTCTCTGCCTGGTTCTACCCGCTGCCCGGAACGCTACGCAGGGCAAAAGCGGTTCTCGTCCTCCGTGCTTGCTTTTTCTCAGAAAGAGCCGTGGTGTGCGTTTTCGCCGGAAAACGCGTTTTCGGCCGAAAACGTGTACGTTTGCACTTCCCCGCCACAGGGAAGCTGCTAGCCGGGAATTCTCTGCCTGGTTCTACCCGCTGCCCGGAACGCTACGCAGGGCAAAAGCGGTTCTCGTCCTCCGTGCTTGCTTTTTCTCAGAAAGAGCCGTGGTGTGCGTTTTCGCCGGAAAACGCGTTTTCGGCCGAAAACGTGTACGTTTGCACTTCCCCGCCACAGGGAAGCTGCTAGCCGGGAATTCTCTGCCTGGTTCTACCCGCTGCCCGGAACGCTACGCAGGGCAAAAGCGGTTCTCGTCCTCCGTGCTTGCTTTTTCTCAGAAAGAGCCGTGGTGTGCGTTTTCGCCGGAAAACGCGTTTTCGGCCGAAAACGTGTACGTTTGCACTTCCCCGCCACAGGGAAGCTGCTAGCCGGGAATTCTCTGCCTGGTTCTACCCGCTGCCCGGAACGCTACGCAGGGCAAAAGCGGTTCTCGTCCTCCGTGCTTGCTTTTTCTCAGAAAGAGCCGTGGTGTGCGTTTTCGCCGGAAAACGCGTTTTCGGCCGAAAACGTGTACGTTTGCACTTCCCCGCCACAGGGAAGCTGCTAGCCGGGAATTCTCTGCCTGGTTCTACCCGCTGCCCGGAACGCTACGCAGGGCAAAAGCGGTTCTCGTCCTCCGTGCTTGCTTTTTCTCAGAAAGAGCCGTGGTGTGCGTTTTCGCCGGAAAACGCGTTTTCGGCCGAAAACGTGTACGTTTGCACTTCCCCGCCACAGGGAAGCTGCTAGCCGGGAATTCTCTGCCTGGTTCTACCCGCTGCCCGGAACGCTACGCAGGGCAAAAGCGGTTCTCGTCCTCCGTGCTTGCTTTTTCTCAGAAAGAGCCGTGGTGTGCGTTTTCGCCGGAAAACGCGTTTTCGGCCGAAAACGTGTACGTTTGCACTTCCCCGCCACAGGGAAGCTGCTAGCCGGGAATTCTCTGCCTGGTTCTACCCGCTGCCCGGAACGCTACGCAGGGCAAAAGCGGTTCTCGTCCTCCGTGCTTGCTTTTTCTCAGAAAGAGCCGTGGTGTGCGTTTTCGCCGGAAAACGCGTTTTCGGCCGAAAACGTGTACGTTTGCACTTCCCCGCCACAGGGAAGCTGCTAGCCGGGAATTCTCTGCCTGGTTCTACCCGCTGCCCGGAACGCTACGCAGGGCAAAAGCGGTTCTCGTCCTCCGTGCTTGCTTTTTCTCAGAAAGAGCCGTGGTGTGCGTTTTCGCCGGAAAACGCGTTTTCGGCCGAAAACGTGTACGTTTGCACTTCCCCGCCACAGGGAAGCTGCTAGCCGGGAATTCTCTGCCTGGTTCTACCCGCTGCCCGGAACGCTACGCAGGGCAAAAGCGGTTCTCGTCCTCCGTGCTTGCTTTTTCTCAGAAAGAGCCGTGGTGTGCGTTTTCGCCGGAAAACGCGTTTTCGGCCGAAAACGTGTACGTTTGCACTTCCCCGCCACAGGGAAGCTGCTAGCCGGGAATTCTCTGCCTGGTTCTACCCGCTGCCCGGAACGCTACGCAGGGCAAAAGCGGTTCTCGTCCTCCGTGCTTGCTTTTTCTCAGAAAGAGCCGTGGTGTGCGTTTTCGCCGGAAAACGCGTTTTCGGCCGAAAACGTGTACGTTTGCACTTCCCCGCCACAGGGAAGCTGCTAGCCGGGAATTCTCTGCCTGGTTCTACCCGCTGCCCGGAACGCTACGCAGGGCAAAAGCGGTTCTCGTCCTCCGTGCTTGCTTTTTCTCAGAAAGAGCCGTGGTGTGCGTTTTCGCCGGAAAACGCGTTTTCGGCCGAAAACGTGTACGTTTGCACTTCCCCGCCACAGGGAAGCTGCTAGCCGGGAATTCTCTGCCTGGTTCTACCCGCTGCCCGGAACGCTACGCAGGGCAAAAGCGGTTCTCGTCCTCCGTGCTTGCTTTTTCTCAGAAAGAGCCGTGGTGTGCGTTTTCGCCGGAAAACGCGTTTTCGGCCGAAAACGTGTACGTTTGCACTTCCCCGCCACAGGGAAGCTGCTAGCCGGGAATTCTCTGCCTGGTTCTACCCGCTGCCCGGAACGCTACGCAGGGCAAAAGCGGTTCTCGTCCTCCGTGCTTGCTTTTTCTCAGAAAGAGCCGTGGTGTGCGTTTTCGCCGGAAAACGCGTTTTCGGCCGAAAACGTGTACGTTTGCACTTCCCCGCCACAGGGAAGCTGCTAGCCGGGAATTCTCTGCCTGGTTCTACCCGCTGCCCGGAACGCTACGCAGGGCAAAAGCGGTTCTCGTCCTCCGTGCTTGCTTTTTCTCAGAAAGAGCCGTGGTGTGCGTTTTCGCCGGAAAACGCGTTTTCGGCCGAAAACGTGTACGTTTGCACTTCCCCGCCACAGGGAAGCTGCTAGCCGGGAATTCTCTGCCTGGTTCTACCCGCTGCCCGGAACGCTACGCAGGGCAAAAGCGGTTCTCGTCCTCCGTGCTTGCTTTTTCTCAGAAAGAGCCGTGGTGTGCGTTTTCGCCGGAAAACGCGTTTTCGGCCGAAAACGTGTACGTTTGCACTTCCCCGCCACAGGGAAGCTGCTAGCCGGGAATTCTCTGCCTGGTTCTACCCGCTGCCCGGAACGCTACGCAGGGCAAAAGCGGTTCTCGTCCTCCGTGCTTGCTTTTTCTCAGAAAGAGCCGTGGTGTGCGTTTTCGCCGGAAAACGCGTTTTCGGCCGAAAACGTGTACGTTTGCACTTCCCCGCCACAGGGAAGCTGCTAGCCGGGAATTCTCTGCCTGGTTCTACCCGCTGCCCGGAACGCTACGCAGGGCAAAAGCGGTTCTCGTCCTCCGTGCTTGCTTTTTCTCAGAAAGAGCCGTGGTGTGCGTTTTCGCCGGAAAACGCGTTTTCGGCCGAAAACGTGTACGTTTGCACTTCCCCGCCACAGGGAAGCTGCTAGCCGGGAATTCTCTGCCTGGTTCTACCCGCTGCCCGGAACGCTACGCAGGGCAAAAGCGGTTCTCGTCCTCCGTGCTTGCTTTTTCTCAGAAAGAGCCGTGGTGTGCGTTTTCGCCGGAAAACGCGTTTTCGGCCGAAAACGTGTACGTTTGCACTTCCCCGCCACAGGGAAGCTGCTAGCCGGGAATTCTCTGCCTGGTTCTACCCGCTGCCCGGAACGCTACGCAGGGCAAAAGCGGTTCTCGTCCTCCGTGCTTGCTTTTTCTCAGAAAGAGCCGTGGTGTGCGTTTTCGCCGGAAAACGCGTTTTCGGCCGAAAACGTGTACGTTTGCACTTCCCCGCCACAGGGAAGCTGCTAGCCGGGAATTCTCTGCCTGGTTCTACCCGCTGCCCGGAACGCTACGCAGGGCAAAAGCGGTTCTCGTCCTCCGTGCTTGCTTTTTCTCAGAAAGAGCCGTGGTGTGCGTTTTCGCCGGAAAACGCGTTTTCGGCCGAAAACGTGTACGTTTGCACTTCCCCGCCACAGGGAAGCTGCTAGCCGGGAATTCTCTGCCTGGTTCTACCCGCTGCCCGGAACGCTACGCAGGGCAAAAGCGGTTCTCGTCCTCCGTGCTTGCTTTTTCTCAGAAAGAGCCGTGGTGTGCGTTTTCGCCGGAAAACGCGTTTTCGGCCGAAAACGTGTACGTTTGCACTTCCCCGCCACAGGGAAGCTGCTAGCCGGGAATTCTCTGCCTGGTTCTACCCGCTGCCCGGAACGCTACGCAGGGCAAAAGCGGTTCTCGTCCTCCGTGCTTGCTTTTTCTCAGAAAGAGCCGTGGTGTGCGTTTTCGCCGGAAAACGCGTTTTCGGCCGAAAACGTGTACGTTTGCACTTCCCCGCCACAGGGAAGCTGCTAGCCGGGAATTCTCTGCCTGGTTCTACCCGCTGCCCGGAACGCTACGCAGGGCAAAAGCGGTTCTCGTCCTCCGTGCTTGCTTTTTCTCAGAAAGAGCCGTGGTGTGCGTTTTCGCCGGAAAACGCGTTTTCGGCCGAAAACGTGTACGTTTGCACTTCCCCGCCACAGGGAAGCTGCTAGCCGGGAATTCTCTGCCTGGTTCTACCCGCTGCCCGGAACGCTACGCAGGGCAAAAGCGGTTCTCGTCCTCCGTGCTTGCTTTTTCTCAGAAAGAGCCGTGGTGTGCGTTTTCGCCGGAAAACGCGTTTTCGGCCGAAAACGTGTACGTTTGCACTTCCCCGCCACAGGGAAGCTGCTAGCCGGGAATTCTCTGCCTGGTTCTACCCGCTGCCCGGAACGCTACGCAGGGCAAAAGCGGTTCTCGTCCTCCGTGCTTGCTTTTTCTCAGAAAGAGCCGTGGTGTGCGTTTTCGCCGGAAAACGCGTTTTCGGCCGAAAACGTGTACGTTTGCACTTCCCCGCCACAGGGAAGCTGCTAGCCGGGAATTCTCTGCCTGGTTCTACCCGCTGCCCGGAACGCTACGCAGGGCAAAAGCGGTTCTCGTCCTCCGTGCTTGCTTTTTCTCAGAAAGAGCCGTGGTGTGCGTTTTCGCCGGAAAACGCGTTTTCGGCCGAAAACGTGTACGTTTGCACTTCCCCGCCACAGGGAAGCTGCTAGCCGGGAATTCTCTGCCTGGTTCTACCCGCTGCCCGGAACGCTACGCAGGGCAAAAGCGGTTCTCGTCCTCCGTGCTTGCTTTTTCTCAGAAAGAGCCGTGGTGTGCGTTTTCGCCGGAAAACGCGTTTTCGGCCGAAAACGTGTACGTTTGCACTTCCCCGCCACAGGGAAGCTGCTAGCCGGGAATTCTCTGCCTGGTTCTACCCGCTGCCCGGAACGCTACGCAGGGCAAAAGCGGTTCTCGTCCTCCGTGCTTGCTTTTTCTCAGAAAGAGCCGTGGTGTGCGTTTTCGCCGGAAAACGCGTTTTCGGCCGAAAACGTGTACGTTTGCACTTCCCCGCCACAGGGAAGCTGCTAGCCGGGAATTCTCTGCCTGGTTCTACCCGCTGCCCGGAACGCTACGCAGGGCAAAAGCGGTTCTCGTCCTCCGTGCTTGCTTTTTCTCAGAAAGAGCCGTGGTGTGCGTTTTCGCCGGAAAACGCGTTTTCGGCCGAAAACGTGTACGTTTGCACTTCCCCGCCACAGGGAAGCTGCTAGCCGGGAATTCTCTGCCTGGTTCTACCCGCTGCCCGGAACGCTACGCAGGGCAAAAGCGGTTCTCGTCCTCCGTGCTTGCTTTTTCTCAGAAAGAGCCGTGGTGTGCGTTTTCGCCGGAAAACGCGTTTTCGGCCGAAAACGTGTACGTTTGCACTTCCCCGCCACAGGGAAGCTGCTAGCCGGGAATTCTCTGCCTGGTTCTACCCGCTGCCCGGAACGCTACGCAGGGCAAAAGCGGTTCTCGTCCTCCGTGCTTGCTTTTTCTCAGAAAGAGCCGTGGTGTGCGTTTTCGCCGGAAAACGCGTTTTCGGCCGAAAACGTGTACGTTTGCACTTCCCCGCCACAGGGAAGCTGCTAGCCGGGAATTCTCTGCCTGGTTCTACCCGCTGCCCGGAACGCTACGCAGGGCAAAAGCGGTTCTCGTCCTCCGTGCTTGCTTTTTCTCAGAAAGAGCCGTGGTGTGCGTTTTCGCCGGAAAACGCGTTTTCGGCCGAAAACGTGTACGTTTGCACTTCCCCGCCACAGGGAAGCTGCTAGCCGGGAATTCTCTGCCTGGTTCTACCCGCTGCCCGGAACGCTACGCAGGGCAAAAGCGGTTCTCGTCCTCCGTGCTTGCTTTTTCTCAGAAAGAGCCGTGGTGTGCGTTTTCGCCGGAAAACGCGTTTTCGGCCGAAAACGTGTACGTTTGCACTTCCCCGCCACAGGGAAGCTGCTAGCCGGGAATTCTCTGCCTGGTTCTACCCGCTGCCCGGAACGCTACGCAGGGCAAAAGCGGTTCTCGTCCTCCGTGCTTGCTTTTTCTCAGAAAGAGCCGTGGTGTGCGTTTTCGCCGGAAAACGCGTTTTCGGCCGAAAACGTGTACGTTTGCACTTCCCCGCCACAGGGAAGCTGCTAGCCGGGAATTCTCTGCCTGGTTCTACCCGCTGCCCGGAACGCTACGCAGGGCAAAAGCGGTTCTCGTCCTCCGTGCTTGCTTTTTCTCAGAAAGAGCCGTGGTGTGCGTTTTCGCCGGAAAACGCGTTTTCGGCCGAAAACGTGTACGTTTGCACTTCCCCGCCACAGGGAAGCTGCTAGCCGGGAATTCTCTGCCTGGTTCTACCCGCTGCCCGGAACGCTACGCAGGGCAAAAGCGGTTCTCGTCCTCCGTGCTTGCTTTTTCTCAGAAAGAGCCGTGGTGTGCGTTTTCGCCGGAAAACGCGTTTTCGGCCGAAAACGTGTACGTTTGCACTTCCCCGCCACAGGGAAGCTGCTAGCCGGGAATTCTCTGCCTGGTTCTACCCGCTGCCCGGAACGCTACGCAGGGCAAAAGCGGTTCTCGTCCTCCGTGCTTGCTTTTTCTCAGAAAGAGCCGTGGTGTGCGTTTTCGCCGGAAAACGCGTTTTCGGCCGAAAACGTGTACGTTTGCACTTCCCCGCCACAGGGAAGCTGCTAGCCGGGAATTCTCTGCCTGGTTCTACCCGCTGCCCGGAACGCTACGCAGGGCAAAAGCGGTTCTCGTCCTCCGTGCTTGCTTTTTCTCAGAAAGAGCCGTGGTGTGCGTTTTCGCCGGAAAACGCGTTTTCGGCCGAAAACGTGTACGTTTGCACTTCCCCGCCACAGGGAAGCTGCTAGCCGGGAATTCTCTGCCTGGTTCTACCCGCTGCCCGGAACGCTACGCAGGGCAAAAGCGGTTCTCGTCCTCCGTGCTTGCTTTTTCTCAGAAAGAGCCGTGGTGTGCGTTTTCGCCGGAAAACGCGTTTTCGGCCGAAAACGTGTACGTTTGCACTTCCCCGCCACAGGGAAGCTGCTAGCCGGGAATTCTCTGCCTGGTTCTACCCGCTGCCCGGAACGCTACGCAGGGCAAAAGCGGTTCTCGTCCTCCGTGCTTGCTTTTTCTCAGAAAGAGCCGTGGTGTGCGTTTTCGCCGGAAAACGCGTTTTCGGCCGAAAACGTGTACGTTTGCACTTCCCCGCCACAGGGAAGCTGCTAGCCGGGAATTCTCTGCCTGGTTCTACCCGCTGCCCGGAACGCTACGCAGGGCAAAAGCGGTTCTCGTCCTCCGTGCTTGCTTTTTCTCAGAAAGAGCCGTGGTGTGCGTTTTCGCCGGAAAACGCGTTTTCGGCCGAAAACGTGTACGTTTGCACTTCCCCGCCACAGGGAAGCTGCTAGCCGGGAATTCTCTGCCTGGTTCTACCCGCTGCCCGGAACGCTACGCAGGGCAAAAGCGGTTCTCGTCCTCCGTGCTTGCTTTTTCTCAGAAAGAGCCGTGGTGTGCGTTTTCGCCGGAAAACGCGTTTTCGGCCGAAAACGTGTACGTTTGCACTTCCCCGCCACAGGGAAGCTGCTAGCCGGGAATTCTCTGCCTGGTTCTACCCGCTGCCCGGAACGCTACGCAGGGCAAAAGCGGTTCTCGTCCTCCGTGCTTGCTTTTTCTCAGAAAGAGCCGTGGTGTGGTTTTCGCCGGAAAACGCGTTTTCGGCCGAAAACGTGTACGTTTGCACTTCCCCGCCACAGGGAAGCTGCTAGCCGGGAATTCTCTGCCTGGTTCTACCCGCTGCCCGGAACGCTACGCAGGGCAAAAGCGGTTCTCGTCCTCCGTGCTTGCTTTTTCTCAGAAAGAGCCGTGGTGTGCGTTTTCGCCGGAAAACGCGTTTTCGGCCGAAAACGTGTACGTTTGCACTTCCCCGCCACAGG
>NW_027438153.1:0-22005 GCF_965140245.1 Athene noctua
TGCTTGCTTTTTCTCAGAAAGAGCCGTGGTGTGCGATTTCGCCGGAAAACGCGTTTTCGGCCGAAAACGTGTACGTTTGCACTTCCCCGCCACAGGGAAGCTGCTAGCCGGGAATTCTCTGCCTGGTTCTACCCGCTGCCCGGAACGCTACAGGCAAAACGAGTATTGCTTGCTTTTTCTCAGAAAGAGCCGTGGTGTGCGATTTCGCCGGAAAACGCGTTTTCGGCCGAAAACGTGTACGTTTGCACTTCCCCGCCACAGGGAAGCTGCTAGCCGGGAATTCTCTGCCTGGTTCTACCCGCTGCCCGGAACGCTACGCAGGGCAAAAGCGGTTCTCGTCCTCCGTGCTTGCTTTTTCTCAGAAAGAGCCGTGGTGTGCGATTTCGCCGGAAAACGCGTTTTCGGCCGAAAACGTGTACGTTTGCACTTCCCCGCCACAGGGAAGCTGCTAGCCGGGAATTCTCTGCCTGGTTCTACCCGCTGCCCGGAACGCTACGCAGGGCAAAAGCGGTTCTCGTCCTCCGTGCTTGCTTTTTCTCAGAAAGAGCCGTGGTGTGCGATTTCGCCGGAAAACGCGTTTTCGGCCGAAAACGTGTACGTTTGCACTTCCCCGCCACAGGGAAGCTGCTAGCCGGGAATTCTCTGCCTGGTTCTACCCGCTGCCCGGAACGCTACGCAGGGCAAAAGCGGTTCTCGTCCTCCGTGCTTGCTTTTTCTCAGAAAGAGCCGTGGTGTGCGTTTTCGCCGGAAAACGCGTTTTCGGCCGAAAACGTGTACGTTTGCACTTCCCCGCCACAGGGAAGCTGCTAGCCGGGAATTCTCTGCCTGGTTCTACCCGCTGCCCGGAACGCTACGCAGGGCAAAAGCGGTTCTCGTCCTCCGTGCTTGCTTTTTCTCAGAAAGAGCCGTGGTGTGCGTTTTCGCCGGAAAACGCGTTTTCGGCCGAAAACGTGTACGTTTGCACTTCCCCGCCACAGGGAAGCTGCTAGCCGGGAATTCTCTGCCTGGTTCTACCCGCTGCCCGGAACGCTACGCAGGGCAAAAGCGGTTCTCGTCCTCCGTGCTTGCTTTTTCTCAGAAAGAGCCGTGGTGTGCGTTTTCGCCGGAAAACGCGTTTTCGGCCGAAAACGTGTACGTTTGCACTTCCCCGCCACAGGGAAGCTGCTAGCCGGGAATTCTCTGCCTGGTTCTACCCGCTGCCCGGAACGCTACGCAGGGCAAAAGCGGTTCTCGTCCTCCGTGCTTGCTTTTTCTCAGAAAGAGCCGTGGTGTGCGTTTTCGCCGGAAAACGCGTTTTCGGCCGAAAACGTGTACGTTTGCACTTCCCCGCCACAGGGAAGCTGCTAGCCGGGAATTCTCTGCCTGGTTCTACCCGCTGCCCGGAACGCTACGCAGGGCAAAAGCGGTTCTCGTCCTCCGTGCTTGCTTTTTCTCAGAAAGAGCCGTGGTGTGCGTTTTCGCCGGAAAACGCGTTTTCGGCCGAAAACGTGTACGTTTGCACTTCCCCGCCACAGGGAAGCTGCTAGCCGGGAATTCTCTGCCTGGTTCTACCCGCTGCCCGGAACGCTACGCAGGGCAAAAGCGGTTCTCGTCCTCCGTGCTTGCTTTTTCTCAGAAAGAGCCGTGGTGTGCGATTTCGCCGGAAAACGCGTTTTCGGCCGAAAACGTGTACGTTTGCACTTCCCCGCCACAGGGAAGCTGCTAGCCGGGAATTCTCTGCCTGGTTCTACCCGCTGCCCGGAACGCTACGCAGGGCAAAAGCGGTTCTCGTCCTCCGTGCTTGCTTTTTCTCAGAAAGAGCCGTGGTGTGCGATTTCGCCGGAAAACGCGTTTTCGGCCGAAAACGTGTACGTTTGCACTTCCCCGCCACAGGGAAGCTGCTAGCCGGGAATTCTCTGCCTGGTTCTACCCGCTGCCCGGAACGCTACGCAGGGCAAAAGCGGTTCTCGTCCTCCGTGCTTGCTTTTTCTCAGAAAGAGCCGTGGTGTGCGATTTCGCCGGAAAACGCGTTTTCGGCCGAAAACGTGTACGTTTGCACTTCCCCGCCACAGGGAAGCTGCTAGCCGGGAATTCTCTGCCTGGTTCTACCCGCTGCCCGGAACGCTACGCAGGGCAAAAGCGGTTCTCGTCCTCCGTGCTTGCTTTTTCTCAGAAAGAGCCGTGGTGTGCGATTTCGCCGGAAAACGCGTTTTCGGCCGAAAACGTGTACGTTTGCACTTCCCCGCCACAGGGAAGCTGCTAGCCGGGAATTCTCTGCCTGGTTCTACCCGCTGCCCGGAACGCTACGCAGGGCAAAAGCGGTTCTCGTCCTCCGTGCTTGCTTTTTCTCAGAAAGAGCCGTGGTGTGCGATTTCGCCGGAAAACGCGTTTTCGGCCGAAAACGTGTACGTTTGCACTTCCCCGCCACAGGGAAGCTGCTAGCCGGGAATTCTCTGCCTGGTTCTACCCGCTGCCCGGAACGCTACGCAGGGCAAAAGCGGTTCTCGTCCTCCGTGCTTGCTTTTTCTCAGAAAGAGCCGTGGTGTGCGATTTCGCCGGAAAACGCGTTTTCGGCCGAAAACGTGTACGTTTGCACTTCCCCGCCACAGGGAAGCTGCTAGCCGGGAATTCTCTGCCTGGTTCTACCCGCTGCCCGGAACGCTACGCAGGGCAAAAGCGGTTCTCGTCCTCCGTGCTTGCTTTTTCTCAGAAAGAGCCGTGGTGTGCGATTTCGCCGGAAAACGCGTTTTCGGCCGAAAACGTGTACGTTTGCACTTCCCCGCCACAGGGAAGCTGCTAGCCGGGAATTCTCTGCCTGGTTCTACCCGCTGCCCGGAACGCTACGCAGGGCAAAAGCGGTTCTCGTCCTCCGTGCTTGCTTTTTCTCAGAAAGAGCCGTGGTGTGCGTTTTCGCCGGAAAACGCGTTTTCGGCCGAAAACGTGTACGTTTGCACTTCCCCGCCACAGGGAAGCTGCTAGCCGGGAATTCTCTGCCTGGTTCTACCCGCTGCCCGGAACGCTACGCAGGGCAAAAGCGGTTCTCGTCCTCCGTGCTTGCTTTTTCTCAGAAAGAGCCGTGGTGTGCGTTTTCGCCGGAAAACGCGTTTTCGGCCGAAAACGTGTACGTTTGCACTTCCCCGCCACAGGGAAGCTGCTAGCCGGGAATTCTCTGCCTGGTTCTACCCGCTGCCCGGAACGCTACGCAGGGCAAAAGCGGTTCTCGTCCTCCGTGCTTGCTTTTTCTCAGAAAGAGCCGTGGTGTGCGTTTTCGCCGGAAAACGCGTTTTCGGCCGAAAACGTGTACGTTTGCACTTCCCCGCCACAGGGAAGCTGCTAGCCGGGAATTCTCTGCCTGGTTCTACCCGCTGCCCGGAACGCTACGCAGGGCAAAAGCGGTTCTCGTCCTCCGTGCTTGCTTTTTCTCAGAAAGAGCCGTGGTGTGCGTTTTCGCCGGAAAACGCGTTTTCGGCCGAAAACGTGTACGTTTGCACTTCCCCGCCACAGGGAAGCTGCTAGCCGGGAATTCTCTGCCTGGTTCTACCCGCTGCCCGGAACGCTACGCAGGGCAAAAGCGGTTCTCGTCCTCCGTGCTTGCTTTTTCTCAGAAAGAGCCGTGGTGTGCGTTTTCGCCGGAAAACGCGTTTTCGGCCGAAAACGTGTACGTTTGCACTTCCCCGCCACAGGGAAGCTGCTAGCCGGGAATTCTCTGCCTGGTTCTACCCGCTGCCCGGAACGCTACGCAGGGCAAAAGCGGTTCTCGTCCTCCGTGCTTGCTTTTTCTCAGAAAGAGCCGTGGTGTGCGTTTTCGCCGGAAAACGCGTTTTCGGCCGAAAACGTGTACGTTTGCACTTCCCCGCCACAGGGAAGCTGCTAGCCGGGAATTCTCTGCCTGGTTCTACCCGCTGCCCGGAACGCTACGCAGGGCAAAAGCGGTTCTCGTCCTCCGTGCTTGCTTTTTCTCAGAAAGAGCCGTGGTGTGCGTTTTCGCCGGAAAACGCGTTTTCGGCCGAAAACGTGTACGTTTGCACTTCCCCGCCACAGGGAAGCTGCTAGCCGGGAATTCTCTGCCTGGTTCTACCCGCTGCCCGGAACGCTACGCAGGGCAAAAGCGGTTCTCGTCCTCCGTGCTTGCTTTTTCTCAGAAAGAGCCGTGGTGTGCGTTTTCGCCGGAAAACGCGTTTTCGGCCGAAAACGTGTACGTTTGCACTTCCCCGCCACAGGGAAGCTGCTAGCCGGGAATTCTCTGCCTGGTTCTACCCGCTGCCCGGAACGCTACGCAGGGCAAAAGCGGTTCTCGTCCTCCGTGCTTGCTTTTTCTCAGAAAGAGCCGTGGTGTGCGTTTTCGCCGGAAAACGCGTTTTCGGCCGAAAACGTGTACGTTTGCACTTCCCCGCCACAGGGAAGCTGCTAGCCGGGAATTCTCTGCCTGGTTCTACCCGCTGCCCGGAACGCTACGCAGGGCAAAAGCGGTTCTCGTCCTCCGTGCTTGCTTTTTCTCAGAAAGAGCCGTGGTGTGCGTTTTCGCCGGAAAACGCGTTTTCGGCCGAAAACGTGTACGTTTGCACTTCCCCGCCACAGGGAAGCTGCTAGCCGGGAATTCTCTGCCTGGTTCTACCCGCTGCCCGGAACGCTACGCAGGGCAAAAGCGGTTCTCGTCCTCCGTGCTTGCTTTTTCTCAGAAAGAGCCGTGGTGTGCGTTTTCGCCGGAAAACGCGTTTTCGGCCGAAAACGTGTACGTTTGCACTTCCCCGCCACAGGGAAGCTGCTAGCCGGGAATTCTCTGCCTGGTTCTACCCGCTGCCCGGAACGCTACGCAGGGCAAAAGCGGTTCTCGTCCTCCGTGCTTGCTTTTTCTCAGAAAGAGCCGTGGTGTGCGTTTTCGCCGGAAAACGCGTTTTCGGCCGAAAACGTGTACGTTTGCACTTCCCCGCCACAGGGAAGCTGCTAGCCGGGAATTCTCTGCCTGGTTCTACCCGCTGCCCGGAACGCTACGCAGGGCAAAAGCGGTTCTCGTCCTCCGTGCTTGCTTTTTCTCAGAAAGAGCCGTGGTGTGCGTTTTCGCCGGAAAACGCGTTTTCGGCCGAAAACGTGTACGTTTGCACTTCCCCGCCACAGGGAAGCTGCTAGCCGGGAATTCTCTGCCTGGTTCTACCCGCTGCCCGGAACGCTACGCAGGGCAAAAGCGGTTCTCGTCCTCCGTGCTTGCTTTTTCTCAGAAAGAGCCGTGGTGTGCGTTTTCGCCGGAAAACGCGTTTTCGGCCGAAAACGTGTACGTTTGCACTTCCCCGCCACAGGGAAGCTGCTAGCCGGGAATTCTCTGCCTGGTTCTACCCGCTGCCCGGAACGCTACGCAGGGCAAAAGCGGTTCTCGTCCTCCGTGCTTGCTTTTTCTCAGAAAGAGCCGTGGTGTGCGTTTTCGCCGGAAAACGCGTTTTCGGCCGAAAACGTGTACGTTTGCACTTCCCCGCCACAGGGAAGCTGCTAGCCGGGAATTCTCTGCCTGGTTCTACCCGCTGCCCGGAACGCTACGCAGGGCAAAAGCGGTTCTCGTCCTCCGTGCTTGCTTTTTCTCAGAAAGAGCCGTGGTGTGCGTTTTCGCCGGAAAACGCGTTTTCGGCCGAAAACGTGTACGTTTGCACTTCCCCGCCACAGGGAAGCTGCTAGCCGGGAATTCTCTGCCTGGTTCTACCCGCTGCCCGGAACGCTACGCAGGGCAAAAGCGGTTCTCGTCCTCCGTGCTTGCTTTTTCTCAGAAAGAGCCGTGGTGTGCGTTTTCGCCGGAAAACGCGTTTTCGGCCGAAAACGTGTACGTTTGCACTTCCCCGCCACAGGGAAGCTGCTAGCCGGGAATTCTCTGCCTGGTTCTACCCGCTGCCCGGAACGCTACGCAGGGCAAAAGCGGTTCTCGTCCTCCGTGCTTGCTTTTTCTCAGAAAGAGCCGTGGTGTGCGTTTTCGCCGGAAAACGCGTTTTCGGCCGAAAACGTGTACGTTTGCACTTCCCCGCCACAGGGAAGCTGCTAGCCGGGAATTCTCTGCCTGGTTCTACCCGCTGCCCGGAACGCTACGCAGGGCAAAAGCGGTTCTCGTCCTCCGTGCTTGCTTTTTCTCAGAAAGAGCCGTGGTGTGCGTTTTCGCCGGAAAACGCGTTTTCGGCCGAAAACGTGTACGTTTGCACTTCCCCGCCACAGGGAAGCTGCTAGCCGGGAATTCTCTGCCTGGTTCTACCCGCTGCCCGGAACGCTACGCAGGGCAAAAGCGGTTCTCGTCCTCCGTGCTTGCTTTTTCTCAGAAAGAGCCGTGGTGTGCGTTTTCGCCGGAAAACGCGTTTTCGGCCGAAAACGTGTACGTTTGCACTTCCCCGCCACAGGGAAGCTGCTAGCCGGGAATTCTCTGCCTGGTTCTACCCGCTGCCCGGAACGCTACGCAGGGCAAAAGCGGTTCTCGTCCTCCGTGCTTGCTTTTTCTCAGAAAGAGCCGTGGTGTGCGTTTTCGCCGGAAAACGCGTTTTCGGCCGAAAACGTGTACGTTTGCACTTCCCCGCCACAGGGAAGCTGCTAGCCGGGAATTCTCTGCCTGGTTCTACCCGCTGCCCGGAACGCTACGCAGGGCAAAAGCGGTTCTCGTCCTCCGTGCTTGCTTTTTCTCAGAAAGAGCCGTGGTGTGCGTTTTCGCCGGAAAACGCGTTTTCGGCCGAAAACGTGTACGTTTGCACTTCCCCGCCACAGGGAAGCTGCTAGCCGGGAATTCTCTGCCTGGTTCTACCCGCTGCCCGGAACGCTACGCAGGGCAAAAGCGGTTCTCGTCCTCCGTGCTTGCTTTTTCTCAGAAAGAGCCGTGGTGTGCGTTTTCGCCGGAAAACGCGTTTTCGGCCGAAAACGTGTACGTTTGCACTTCCCCGCCACAGGGAAGCTGCTAGCCGGGAATTCTCTGCCTGGTTCTACCCGCTGCCCGGAACGCTACGCAGGGCAAAAGCGGTTCTCGTCCTCCGTGCTTGCTTTTTCTCAGAAAGAGCCGTGGTGTGCGTTTTCGCCGGAAAACGCGTTTTCGGCCGAAAACGTGTACGTTTGCACTTCCCCGCCACAGGGAAGCTGCTAGCCGGGAATTCTCTGCCTGGTTCTACCCGCTGCCCGGAACGCTACGCAGGGCAAAAGCGGTTCTCGTCCTCCGTGCTTGCTTTTTCTCAGAAAGAGCCGTGGTGTGCGTTTTCGCCGGAAAACGCGTTTTCGGCCGAAAACGTGTACGTTTGCACTTCCCCGCCACAGGGAAGCTGCTAGCCGGGAATTCTCTGCCTGGTTCTACCCGCTGCCCGGAACGCTACGCAGGGCAAAAGCGGTTCTCGTCCTCCGTGCTTGCTTTTTCTCAGAAAGAGCCGTGGTGTGCGTTTTCGCCGGAAAACGCGTTTTCGGCCGAAAACGTGTACGTTTGCACTTCCCCGCCACAGGGAAGCTGCTAGCCGGGAATTCTCTGCCTGGTTCTACCCGCTGCCCGGAACGCTACGCAGGGCAAAAGCGGTTCTCGTCCTCCGTGCTTGCTTTTTCTCAGAAAGAGCCGTGGTGTGCGTTTTCGCCGGAAAACGCGTTTTCGGC
Organism: Athene noctua; assembly: GCF_965140245.1. NCBI lineage: Eukaryota > Metazoa > Chordata > Aves > Strigiformes > Strigidae > Athene > Athene noctua. The sequence continues at coordinate 7,567 of NW_027438153.1, forward strand.
CGAAAACGTGTACGTTTGCACTTCCCCGCCACAGGGAAGCTGCTAGCCGGGAATTCTCTGCCTGGTTCTACCCGCTGCCCGGAACGCTACGCAGGGCAAAAGCGGTTCTCGTCCTCCGTGCTTGCTTTTTCTCAGAAAGAGCCGTGGTGTGCGTTTTCGCCGGAAAACGCGTTTTCGGCCGAAAACGTGTACGTTTGCACTTCCCCGCCACAGGGAAGCTGCTAGCCGGGAATTCTCTGCCTGGTTCTACCCGCTGCCCGGAACGCTACGCAGGGCAAAAGCGGTTCTCGTCCTCCGTGCTTGCTTTTTCTCAGAAAGAGCCGTGGTGTGCGTTTTCGCCGGAAAACGCGTTTTCGGCCGAAAACGTGTACGTTTGCACTTCCCCGCCACAGGGAAGCTGCTAGCCGGGAATTCTCTGCCTGGTTCTACCCGCTGCCCGGAACGCTACGCAGGGCAAAAGCGGTTCTCGTCCTCCGTGCTTGCTTTTTCTCAGAAAGAGCCGTGGTGTGCGTTTTCGCCGGAAAACGCGTTTTCGGCCGAAAACGTGTACGTTTGCACTTCCCCGCCACAGGGAAGCTGCTAGCCGGGAATTCTCTGCCTGGTTCTACCCGCTGCCCGGAACGCTACGCAGGGCAAAAGCGGTTCTCGTCCTCCGTGCTTGCTTTTTCTCAGAAAGAGCCGTAGTGTGCGTTTTCGCCGGAAAACGCGTTTTCGGCCGAAAACGTGTACGTTTGCACTTCCCCGCCACAGGGAAGCTGCTAGCCGGGAATTCTCTGCCTGGTTCTACCCGCTGCCCGGAACGCTACGCAGGGCAAAAGCGGTTCTCGTCCTCCGTGCTTGCTTTTTCTCAGAAAGAGCCGTGGTGTGCGTTTTCGCCGGAAAACGCGTTTTCGGCCGAAAACGTGTACGTTTGCACTTCCCCGCCACAGGGAAGCTGCTAGCCGGGAATTCTCTGCCTGGTTCTACCCGCTGCCCGGAACGCTACGCAGGGCAAAAGCGGTTCTCGTCCTCCGTGCTTGCTTTTTCTCAGAAAGAGCCGTGGTGTGCGTTTTCGCCGGAAAACGCGTTTTCGGCCGAAAACGTGTACGTTTGCACTTCCCCGCCACAGGGAAGCTGCTAGCCGGGAATTCTCTGCCTGGTTCTACCCGCTGCCCGGAACGCTACGCAGGGCAAAAGCGGTTCTCGTCCTCCGTGCTTGCTTTTTCTCAGAAAGAGCCGTGGTGTGCGTTTTCGCCGGAAAACGCGTTTTCGGCCGAAAACGTGTACGTTTGCACTTCCCCGCCACAGGGAAGCTGCTAGCCGGGAATTCTCTGCCTGGTTCTACCCGCTGCCCGGAACGCTACGCAGGGCAAAAGCGGTTCTCGTCCTCCGTGCTTGCTTTTTCTCAGAAAGAGCCGTGGTGTGCGTTTTCGCCGGAAAACGCGTTTTCGGCCGAAAACGTGTACGTTTGCACTTCCCCGCCACAGGGAAGCTGCTAGCCGGGAATTCTCTGCCTGGTTCTACCCGCTGCCCGGAACGCTACGCAGGGCAAAAGCGGTTCTCGTCCTCCGTGCTTGCTTTTTCTCAGAAAGAGCCGTGGTGTGCGTTTTCGCCGGAAAACGCGTTTTCGGCCGAAAACGTGTACGTTTGCACTTCCCCGCCACAGGGAAGCTGCTAGCCGGGAATTCTCTGCCTGGTTCTACCCGCTGCCCGGAACGCTACGCAGGGCAAAAGCGGTTCTCGTCCTCCGTGCTTGCTTTTTCTCAGAAAGAGCCGTGGTGTGCCTTTTCGCCGGAAAACGCGTTTTCGGCCGAAAACGTGTACGTTTGCACTTCCCCGCCACAGGGAAGCTGCTAGCCGGGAATTCTCTGCCTGGTTCTACCCGCTGCCCGGAACGCTACGCAGGGCAAAAGCGGTTCTCGTCCTCCGTGCTTGCTTTTTCTCAGAAAGAGCCGTGGTGTGCGTTTTCGCCGGAAAACGCGTTTTCGGCCGAAAACGTGTACGTTTGCACTTCCCCGCCACAGGGAAGCTGCTAGCCGGGAATTCTCTGCCTGGTTCTACCCGCTGCCCGGAACGCTACGCAGGGCAAAAGCGGTTCTCGTCCTCCGTGCTTGCTTTTTCTCAGAAAGAGCCGTGGTGTGCGTTTTCGCCGGAAAACGCGTTTTCGGCCGAAAACGTGTACGTTTGCACTTCCCCGCCACAGGGAAGCTGCTAGCCGGGAATTCTCTGCCTGGTTCTACCCGCTGCCCGGAACGCTACGCAGGGCAAAAGCGGTTCTCGTCCTCCGTGCTTGCTTTTTCTCAGAAAGAGCCGTGGTGTGCGTTTTCGCCGGAAAACGCGTTTTCGGCCGAAAACGTGTACGTTTGCACTTCCCCGCCACAGGGAAGCTGCTAGCCGGGAATTCTCTGCCTGGTTCTACCCGCTGCCCGGAACGCTACGCAGGGCAAAAGCGGTTCTCGTCCTCCGTGCTTGCTTTTTCTCAGAAAGAGCCGTGGTGTGCGTTTTCGCCGGAAAACGCGTTTTCGGCCGAAAACGTGTACGTTTGCACTTCCCCGCCACAGGGAAGCTGCTAGCCGGGAATTCTCTGCCTGGTTCTACCCGCTGCCCGGAACGCTACGCAGGGCAAAAGCGGTTCTCGTCCTCCGTGCTTGCTTTTTCTCAGAAAGAGCCGTGGTGTGCGTTTTCGCCGGAAAACGCGTTTTCGGCCGAAAACGTGTACGTTTGCACTTCCCCGCCACAGGGAAGCTGCTAGCCGGGAATTCTCTGCCTGGTTCTACCCGCTGCCCGGAACGCTACGCAGGGCAAAAGCGGTTCTCGTCCTCCGTGCTTGCTTTTTCTCAGAAAGAGCCGTGGTGTGCGTTTTCGCCGGAAAACGCGTTTTCGGCCGAAAACGTGTACGTTTGCACTTCCCCGCCACAGGGAAGCTGCTAGCCGGGAATTCTCTGCCTGGTTCTACCCGCTGCCCGGAACGCTACGCAGGGCAAAAGCGGTTCTCGTCCTCCGTGCTTGCTTTTTCTCAGAAAGAGCCGTGGTGTGCGTTTTCGCCGGAAAACGCGTTTTCGGCCGAAAACGTGTACGTTTGCACTTCCCCGCCACAGGGAAGCTGCTAGCCGGGAATTCTCTGCCTGGTTCTACCCGCTGCCCGGAACGCTACGCAGGGCAAAAGCGGTTCTCGTCCTCCGTGCTTGCTTTTTCTCAGAAAGAGCCGTGGTGTGCGTTTTCGCCGGAAAACGCGTTTTCGGCCGAAAACGTGTACGTTTGCACTTCCCCGCCACAGGGAAGCTGCTAGCCGGGAATTCTCTGCCTGGTTCTACCCGCTGCCCGGAACGCTACGCAGGGCAAAAGCGGTTCTCGTCCTCCGTGCTTGCTTTTTCTCAGAAAGAGCCGTGGTGTGCGTTTTCGCCGGAAAAGGCGTTTTCGGCCGAAAACGTGTACGTTTGCACTTCCCCGCCACAGGGAAGCTGCTAGCCGGGAATTCTCTGCCTGGTTCTACCCGCTGCCCGGAACGCTACGCAGGGCAAAAGCGGTTCTCGTCCTCCGTGCTTGCTTTTTCTCAGAAAGACCCGTGGTGTGCGTTTTCGCCGGAAAACTCGTTTTCGGCCGAAAACGTGTACGTTTGCACTTCCCCGCCACAGGGAAGCTGCTAGCCGGGAATTCTCTGCCTGGTTCTACCCGCTGCCCGGAACGCTACGCAGGGCAAAAGCGGTTCTCGTCCTCCGTGCTTGCTTTTTCTCAGAAAGAGCCGTGGTGTGCGATTTCGCCGGAAAACGCGTTTTCGGCCGTAAACGTGTACGTTTGCACTTCCCCGCCACAGGGAAGCTGCTAGCCGGGAATTCTCTGCCTGGTTCTACCCGCTGCCCGGAACGCTACGCAGGGCAAAAGCGGTTCTCGTCCTCCGTGCTTGCTTTTTCTCAGAAAGAGCCGTGGTGTGCGTTTTCGCCGGAAAACGCGTTTTCGGCCGAAAACGTGTACGTTTGCACTTCCCCGCCACAGGGAAGCTGCTAGCCGGGAATTCTCTGCCTGGTTCTACCCGCTGCCCGGAACGCTACGCAGGGCAAAAGCGGTTCTCGTCCTCCGTGCTTGCTTTTTCTCAGAAAGAGCCGTGGTGTGCGTTTTCGCCGGAAAACGCGTTTTCGGCCGAAAACGTGTACGTTTGCACTTCCCCGCCACAGGGAAGCTGCTAGCCGGGAATTCTCTGCCTGGTTCTACCCGCTGCCCGGAACGCTACGCAGGGCAAAAGCGGTTCTCGTCCTCCGTGCTTGCTTTTTCTCAGAAAGAGCCGTGGTGTGCGTTTTCGCCGGAAAACGCGTTTTCGGCCGAAAACGTGTACGTTTGCACTTCCCCGCCACAGGGAAGCTGCTAGCCGGGAATTCTCTGCCTGGTTCTACCCGCTGCCCGGAACGCTACGCAGGGCAAAAGCGGTTCTCGTCCTCCGTGCTTGCTTTTTCTCAGAAAGAGCCGTGGTGTGCGTTTTCGCCGGAAAACGCGTTTTCGGCCGAAAACGTGTACGTTTGCACTTCCCCGCCACAGGGAAGCTGCTAGCCGGGAATTCTCTGCCTGGTTCTACCCGCTGCCCGGAACGCTACGCAGGGCAAAAGCGGTTCTCGTCCTCCGTGCTTGCTTTTTCTCAGAAAGAGCCGTGGTGTGCGTTTTCGCCGGAAAACGCGTTTTCGGCCGAAAACGTGTACGTTTGCACTTCCCCGCCACAGGGAAGCTGCTAGCCGGGAATTCTCTGCCTGGTTCTACCCGCTGCCCGGAACGCTACGCAGGGCAAAAGCGGTTCTCGTCCTCCGTGCTTGCTTTTTCTCAGAAAGAGCCGTGGTGTGCGTTTTCGCCGGAAAACGCGTTTTCGGCCGAAAACGTGTACGTTTGCACTTCCCCGCCACAGGGAAGCTGCTAGCCGGGAATTCTCTGCCTGGTTCTACCCGCTGCCCGGAACGCTACGCAGGGCAAAAGCGGTTCTCGTCCTCCGTGCTTGCTTTTTCTCAGAAAGAGCCGTGGTGTGCGTTTTCGCCGGAAAACGCGTTTTCGGCCGAAAACGTGTACGTTTGCACTTCCCCGCCACAGGGAAGCTGCTAGCCGGGAATTCTCTGCCTGGTTCTACCCGCTGCCCGGAACGCTACGCAGGGCAAAAGCGGTTCTCGTCCTCCGTGCTTGCTTTTTCTCAGAAAGAGCCGTGGTGTGCGTTTTCGCCGGAAAACGCGTTTTCGGCCGAAAACGTGTACGTTTGCACTTCCCCGCCACAGGGAAGCTGCTAGCCGGGAATTCTCTGCCTGGTTCTACCCGCTGCCCGGAACGCTACGCAGGGCAAAAGCGGTTCTCGTCCTCCGTGCTTGCTTTTTCTCAGAAAGAGCCGTGGTGTGCGTTTTCGCCGGAAAACGCGTTTTCGGCCGAAAACGTGTACGTTTGCACTTCCCCGCCACAGGGAAGCTGCTAGCTCGGGAATTCTCTGCCTGGTTCTACCCGCTGCCCGGAACGCTACGCAGGGCAAAAGCGGTTCTCGTCCTCCGTGCTTGCTTTTTCTCAGAAAGAGCCGTGGTGTGCGTTTTCGCCGGAAAACGCGTTTTCGGCCGAAAACGTGTACGTTTGCACTTCCCCGCCACAGGGAAGCTGCTAGCCGGGAATTCTCTGCCTGGTTCTACCCGCTGCCCGGAACGCTACGCAGGGCAAAAGCGGTTCTCGTCCTCCGTGCTTGCTTTTTCTCAGAAAGAGCCGTGGTGTGCGTTTTCGCCGGAAAACGCGTTTTCGGCCGAAAACGTGTACGTTTGCACTTCCCCGCCACAGGGAAGCTGCTAGCCGGGAATTCTCTGCCTGGTTCTACCCGCTGCCCGGAACGCTACGCAGGGCAAAAGCGGTTCTCGTCCTCCGTGCTTGCTTTTTCTCAGAAAGAGCCGTGGTGTGCGTTTTCGCCGGAAAACGCGTTTTCGGCCGAAAACGTGTACGTTTGCACTTCCCCGCCACAGGGAAGCTGCTAGCCGGGAATTCTCTGCCTGGTTCTACCCGCTGCCCGGAACGCTACGCAGGGCAAAAGCGGTTCTCGTCCTCCGTGCTTGCTTTTTCTCAGAAAGAGCCGTGGTGTGCGTTTTCGCCGGAAAACGCGTTTTCGGCCGAAAACGTGTACGTTTGCACTTCCCCGCCACAGGGAAGCTGCTAGCCGGGAATTCTCTGCCTGGTTCTACCCGCTGCCCGGAACGCTACGCAGGGCAAAAGCGGTTTCGTCCTCCGTGCTTGCTTTTTCTCAGAAAGAGCCGTGGTGTGCGTTTTCGCCGGAAAAGGCGTTTTCGGCCGAAAACGTGTACGTTTGCACTTCCCCGCCACAGGGAAGCTGCTAGCCGGGAATTCTCTGCCTGGTTCTACCCGCTGCCCGGAACGCTACGCAGGGCAAAAGCGGTTCTCGTCCTCCGTGCTTGCTTTTTCTCAGAAAGACCCGTGGTGTGCGTTTTCGCCGGAAAACTCGTTTTCGGCCGAAAACGTGTACGTTTGCACTTCCCCGCCACAGGGAAGCTGCTAGCCGGGAATTCTCTGCCTGGTTCTACCCGCTGCCCGGAACGCTACGCAGGGCAAAAGCGGTTCTCGTCCTCCGTGCTTGCTTTTTCTCAGAAAGAGCCGTGGTGTGCGATTTCGCCGGAAAACGCGTTTTCGGCCGTAAACGTGTACGTTTGCACTTCCCCGCCACAGGGAAGCTGCTAGCCGGGAATTCTCTGCCTGGTTCTACCCGCTGCCCGGAACGCTACGCAGGGCAAAAGCGGTTCTCGTCCTCCGTGCTTGCTTTTTCTCAGAAAGAGCCGTGGTGTGCGTTTTCGCCGGAAAACGCGTTTTCGGCCGAAAACGTGTACGTTTGCACTTCCCCGCCACAGGGAAGCTGCTAGCCGGGAATTCTCTGCCTGGTTCTACCCGCTGCCCGGAACGCTACGCAGGGCAAAAGCGGTTCTCGTCCTCCGTGCTTGCTTTTTCTCAGAAAGAGCCGTGGTGTGCGATTTCGCCGGAAAACGCGTTTTCGGCCGAAAACGTGTACGTTTGCACTTCCCCGCCACAGGGAAGCTGCTAGCCGGGAATTCTCTGCCTGGTTCTACCCGCTGCCCGGAACGCTACGCAGGGCAAAAGCGGTTCTCGTCCTCCGTGCTTGCTTTTTCTCAGAAAGAGCCGTGGTGTGCGTTTTCGCCGGAAAACGCGTTTTCGGCCGAAAACGTGTACGTTTGCACTTCCCCGCCACAGGGAAGCTGCTAGCCGGGAATTCTCTGCCTGGTTCTACCCGCTGCCCGGAACGCTACGCAGGGCAAAAGCGGTTCTCGTCCTCCGTGCTTGCTTTTTCTCAGAAAGAGCCGTGGTGTGCGTTTTCGCCGGAAAACGCGTTGTTCGGCCGAAAACGTGTACGTTTGCACTTCCCCGCCACAGGGAAGCTGCTAGCCGGGAATTCTCTGCCTGGTTCTACCCGCTGCCCGGAACGCTACGCAGGGCAAAAGCGGTTCTCGTCCTCCGTGCTTGCTTTTTCTCAGAAAGAGCCGTGGTGTGCGTTTTCGCCGGAAAACGCGTTTTCGGCCGAAAACGTGTACGTTTGCACTTCCCCGCCACAGGGAAGCTGCTAGCCGGGAATTCTCTGCCTGGTTCTACCCGCTGCCCGGAACGCTACGCAGGGCAAAAGCGGTTCTCGTCCTCCGTGCTTGCTTTTTCTCAGAAAGAGCCGTGGTGTGCGTTTTCGCCGGAAAAGGCGTTTTCGGCCGAAAACGTGTACGTTTGCACTTCCCCGCCACAGGGAAGCTGCTAGCCGGGAATTCTCTGCCTGGTTCTACCCGCTGCCCGGAACGCTACGCAGGGCAAAAGCGGTTCTCGTCCTCCGTGCTTGCTTTTTCTCAGAAAGACCCGTGGTGTGCGTTTTCGCCGGAAAACTCGTTTTCGGCCGAAAACGTGTACGTTTGCACTTCCCCGCCACAGGGAAGCTGCTAGCCGGGAATTCTCTGCCTGGTTCTACCCGCTGCCCGGAACGCTACGCAGGGCAAAAGCGGTTCTCGTCCTCCGTGCTTGCTTTTTCTCAGAAAGAGCCGTGGTGTGCGATTTCGCCGGAAAACGCGTTTTCGGCCGTAAACGTGTACGTTTGCACTTCCCCGCCACAGGGAAGCTGCTAGCCGGGAATTCTCTGCCTGGTTCTACCCGCTGCCCGGAACGCTACGCAGGGCAAAAGCGGTTCTCGTCCTCCGTGCTTGCTTTTTCTCAGAAAGAGCCGTGGTGTGCGTTTTCGCCGGAAAACGCGTTTTCGGCCGAAAACGTGTACGTTTGCACTTCCCCGCCACAGGGAAGCTGCTAGCCGGGAATTCTCTGCCTGGTTCTACCCGCTGCCCGGAACGCTACGCAGGGCAAAAGCGGTTCTCGTCCTCCGTGCTTGCTTTTTCTCAGAAAGAGCCGTGGTGTGCGATTTCGCCGGAAAACGCGTTTTCGGCCGAAAACGTGTACGTTTGCACTTCCCCGCCACAGGGAAGCTGCTAGCCGGGAATTCTCTGCCTGGTTCTACCCGCTGCCCGGAACGCTACGCAGGGCAAAAGCGGTTCTCGTCCTCCGTGCTTGCTTTTTCTCAGAAAGAGCCGTGGTGTGCGTTTTCGCCGGAAAACGCGTTTTCGGCCGAAAACGTGTACGTTTGCACTTCCCCGCCACAGGGAAGCTGCTAGCCGGGAATTCTCTGCCTGGTTCTACCCGCTGCCCGGAACGCTACGCAGGGCAAAAGCGGTTCTCGTCCTCCGTGCTTGCTTTTTCTCAGAAAGAGCCGTGGTGTGCGTTTTCGCCGGAAAACGCGTTTTCGGCCGAAAACGTGTACGTTTGCACTTCCCCGCCACAGGGAAGCTGCTAGCCGGGAATTCTCTGCCTGGTTCTACCCGCTGCCCGGAACGCTACGCAGGGCAAAAGCGGTTCTCGTCCTCCGTGCTTGCTTTTTCTCAGAAAGAGCCGTGGTGTGCGTTTTCGCCGGAAAACGCGTTTTCGGCCGAAAACGTGTACGTTTGCACTTCCCCGCCACAGGGAAGCTGCTAGCCGGTAATTCTCTGCCTGGTTCTACCCGCTGCCCGGAACGCTACGCAGGGCAAAAGCGGTTCTCGTCCTCCGTGCTTGCTTTTTCTCAGAAAGAGCCGTGGTGTGCGATTTCGCCGGAAAACGCGTTTTCGGCCGAAAACGTGTACGTTTGCACTTCCCCGCCACAGGGAAGCTGCTAGCCGGGAATTCTCTGCCTGGTTCTACCCGCTGCCCGGAACGCTACGCAGGGCAAAAGCGGTTCTCGTCCTCCGTGCTTGCTTTTTCTCAGAAAGAGCCGTGGTGTGCGATTTCGCCGGAAAACGCGTTTTCGGCCGAAAACGTGTACGTTTGCACTTCCCCGCCACAGGGAAGCTGCTAGCCGGGAATTCTCTGCCTGGTTCTACCCGCTGCCCGGAACGCTACGCAGGGCAAAAGCGGTTCTCGTCCTCCGTGCTTGCTTTTTCTCAGAAAGAGCCGTGGTGTGCGATTTCGCCGGAAAACGCGTTTTCGGCCGAAAACGTGTACGTTTGCACTTCCCCGCCACAGGGAAGCTGCTAGCCGGGAATTCTCTGCCTGGTTCTACCCGCTGCCCGGAACGCTACGCAGGGCAAAAGCGGTTCTCGTCCTCCGTGCTTGCTTTTTCTCAGAAAGAGCCGTGGTGTGCGTTTTCGCCGGAAAACGCGTTTTCGGCCGAAAACGTGTACGTTTGCACTTCCCCGCCACAGGGAAGCTGCTAGCCGGGAATTCTCTGCCTGGTTCTACCCGCTGCCCGGAACGCTACGCAGGGCAAAAGCGGTTCTCGTCCTCCGTGCTTGCTTTTTCTCAGAAAGAGCCGTGGTGTGCGTTTTCGCCGGAAAACGCGTTTTCGGCCGAAAACGTGTACGTTTGCACTTCCCCGCCACAGGGAAGCTGCTAGCCGGGAATTCTCTGCCTGGTTCTACCCGCTGCCCGGAACGCTACGCAGGGCAAAAGCGGTTCTCGTCCTCCGTGCTTGCTTTTTCTCAGAAAGAGCCGTGGTGTGCGTTTTCGCCGGAAAACGCGTTTTCGGCCGAAAACGTGTACGTTTGCACTTCCCCGCCACAGGGAAGCTGCTAGCCGGGAATTCTCTGCCTGGTTCTACCCGCTGCCCGGAACGCTACGCAGGGCAAAAGCGGTTCTCGTCCTCCGTGCTTGCTTTTTCTCAGAAAGAGCCGTGGTTTGCGATTTCGCCGGAAAACGCGTTTTCGGCCGAAAACGTGTACGTTTGCACTTCCCCGCCACAGGGAAGCTGCTAGCCGGGAATTCTCTGCCTGGTTCTACCCGCTGCCCGGAACGCTACGCAGGGCAAAAGCGGTTCTCGTCCTCCGTGCTTGCTTTTTCTCAGAAAGAGCCGTGGTGTGCGTTTTCGCCGGAAAACGCGTTTTCGGCCGAAAACGTGTACGTTTGCACTTCCCCGCCACAGGGAAGCTGCTAGCCGGGAATTCTCTGCCTGGTTCTACCCGCTGCCCGGAACGCTACGCAGGGCAAAAGCGGTTCTCGTCCTCCGTGCTTGCTTTTTCTCAGAAAGAGCCGTGGTGTGCGATTTCGCCGGAAAACCGTTTTCGGCCGAAAACGTGTACGTTTGCACTTCCCCGCCACAGGGAAGCTGCTAGCCGGGAATTCTCTGCCTGGTTCTACCCGCTGCCCGGAACGCTACGCAGGGCAAAAGCGGTTCTCGTCCTCCGTGATTGCTTTTTCTCAGAAAGAGCCGTGGTGTGCGATTTCGCCGGAAAACGCGTTTTCGGCCGAAAACGTGTACGTTTGCACTTCCCCGCCACAGGGAAGCTGCTAGTTGGGAATTCTCTGCCTGGTTCTACCCGCTGCCCGGAACGCTACGCAGGGCAAAAGCGGTTCTCGTCCTCCGTGCTTGCTTTTTCTCAGAAAGAGCCGTGGTGTGCGTTTTCGCCGGAAAACGCGTTGTTCGGCCGAAAACGTGTACGTTTGCACTTCCCCGCCACAGGGAAGCTGCTAGCCGGGAATTCTCTGCCTGGATCTACCCGCTGCCCGGAACGCTACGCAGGGCAAAAGCGGTTCTAGTCCTTCGTGCTTGCTTTTTCTCAGAAGGAGCCGTGGTGTGCGTTTTCGCCGGAAAACGCGTTTTCGGCCGAAAACGTGTACGTTTGCACTTCCCCGCCACAGGGAAGCTGCTAGCCGGGAATTCTCTGCCTGGTTCTACCCGCTGCCCGGAACGCTACGCAGGGCAAAAGCGGTTCTCGTCCTCCGTGCTTGCTTTTTCTCAGAAAGAGCCGTGGTGTGCGTTTTTGCCGGAAAACGCGTTTTCGGCCGAAAACGTGTACGTTTGCACTTCCCCGCCACAGGGAAGCTGCTAGCCGGGAATTTCTCTGCCTGGTTCTACCCGCTGCCCGGAACGCTACGCAGGGCAAAAGCGGTTCTCGTCCTCCGTGCTTGCTTTTTCTCAGAAAGAGCCGTGGTGTGCGTTTTCGCCGGAAAACGAGTTTTCGGCCGAAAACGTGTACGTTTGCACTTCCCCGCCACAGGGAAGCTGCTAGCCGGGAATTCTCTGCCTGGTTCTACCCGCTGCCCGGAACGCTACGCAGGGCAAAAGCGGTTCTCGTCCTCCGTGCTTGCTTTTTCTCAGAAAGAGCCGTGGTGTGCGTTTTCGCCGGAAAACGCGTTTTCGGCCGAAAACGTGTACGTTTGCACTTCCCCGCCACAGGGAAGCTGCTAGCCGGGAATTCTCTGCCTGGTTCTACCCGCTGCCCGGAACGCTACGCAGGGCAAAAGCGGTTCTCGTCCTCCGTGCTTGCTTTTTCTCAGAAAGAGCCGTGGTGTGCGTTTTCGCCGGAAAACGCGTTTTCGGCCGAAAACGTGTACGTTTGCACTTCCCCGCCACAGGGAAGCTGCTAGCCGGGAATTCTCTGCCTGGTTCTACCCGCTGCCCGGAACGCTACGCAGGGCAAAAGCGGTTCTCGTCCTCCGTGCTTGCTTTTTCTCAGAAAGAGCCGTGGTGTGCGTTTTCGCCGGAAAACGCGTTTTCGGCCGAAAACGTGTACGTTTGCACTTCCCCGCCACAGGGAAGCTGCTAGCCGGGAATTCTCTGCCTGGTTCTACCCGCTGCCCGGAACGCTACGCAGGGCAAAAGCGGTTCTCGTCCTCCGTGCTTGCTTTTTCTCAGAAAGAGCCGTGGTGTGCGTTTTCGCCGGAAAACGCGTTTTCGGCCGAAAACGTGTACGTTTGCACTTCCCCGCCACAGGGAAGCTGCTAGCCGGGAATTCTCTGCCTGGTTCTACCCGCTGCCCGGAACGCTACGCAGGGCAAAAGCGGTTCTCGTCCTCCGTGCTTGCTTTTTCTCAGAAAGAGCCGTGGTGTGCGTTTTCGCCGGAAAACGCGTTTTCGGCCGAAAACGTGTACGTTTGCACTTCCCCGCCACAGGGAAGCTGCTAGCCGGGAATTCTCTGCCTGGTTCTACCCGCTGCCCGGAACGCTACGCAGGGCAAAAGCGGTTCTCGTCCTCCGTGCTTGCTTTTTCTCAGAAAGAGCCGTGGTGTGCGTTTTCGCCGGAAAACGCGTTTTCGGCCGAAAACGTGTACGTTTGCACTTCCCCGCCACAGGGAAGCTGCTAGCCGGGAATTCTCTGCCTGGTTCTACCCGCTGCCCGGAACGCTACGCAGGGCAAAAGCGGTTCTCGTCCTCCGTGCTTGCTTTTTCTCAGAAAGAGCCGTGGTGTGCGTTTTCGCCGGAAAACGCGTTTTCGGCCGAAAACGTGTACGTTTGCACTTCCCCGCCACAGGGAAGCTGCTAGCCGGGAATTCTCTGCCTGGTTCTACCCGCTGCCCGGAACGCTACGCAGGGCAAAAGCGGTTCTCGTCCTCCGTGCTTGCTTTTTCTCAGAAAGAGCCGTGGTGTGCGTTTTCGCCGGAAAACGCGTTTTCGGCCGAAAACGTGTACGTTTGCACTTCCCCGCCACAGGGAAGCTGCTAGCCGGGAATTCTCTGCCTGGTTCTACCCGCTGCCCGGAACGCTACGCAGGGCAAAAGCGGTTCTCGTCCTCCGTGCTTGCTTTTTCTCAGAAAGAGCCGTGGTGTGCGTTTTCGCCGGAAAACGCGTTTTCGGCCGAAAACGTGTACGTTTGCACTTCCCCGCCACAGGGAAGCTGCTAGCCGGGAATTCTCTGCCTGGTTCTACCCGCTGCCCGGAACGCTACGCAGGGCAAAAGCGGTTCTCGTCCTCCGTGCTTGCTTTTTCTCAGAAAGAGCCGTGGTGTGCGTTTTCGCCGGAAAACGCGTTTTCGGCCGAAAACGTGTACGTTTGCACTTCCCCGCCACAGGGAAGCTGCTAGCCGGGAATTCTCTGCCTGGTTCTACCCGCTGCCCGGAACGCTACGCAGGGCAAAAGCGGTTCTCGTCCTCCGTGCTTGCTTTTTCTCAGAAAGAGCCGTGGTGTGCGTTTTCGCCGGAAAACGCGTTTTCGGCCGAAAACGTGTACGTTTGCACTTCCCCGCCACAGGGAAGCTGCTAGCCGGGAATTCTCTGCCTGGTTCTACCCGCTGCCCGGAACGCTACGCAGGGCAAAAGCGGTTCTCGTCCTCCGTGCTTGCTTTTTCTCAGAAAGAGCCGTGGTGTGCGTTTTCGCCGGAAAACGCGTTTTCGGCCGAAAACGTGTACGTTTGCACTTCCCCGCCACAGGGAAGCTGCTAGCCGGGAATTCTCTGCCTGGTTCTACCCGCTGCCCGGAACGCTACGCAGGGCAAAAGCGGTTCTCGTCCTCCGTGCTTGCTTTTTCTCAGAAAGAGCCGTGGTGTGCGTTTTCGCCGGAAAACGCGTTTTCGGCCGAAAACGTGTACGTTTGCACTTCCCCGCCACAGGGAAGCTGCTAGCCGGGAATTCTCTGCCTGGTTCTACCCGCTGCCCGGAACGCTACGCAGGGCAAAAGCGGTTCTCGTCCTCCGTGCTTGCTTTTTCTCAGAAAGAGCCGTGGTGTGCGTTTTCGCCGGAAAACGCGTTTTCGGCCGAAAACGTGTACGTTTGCACTTCCCCGCCACAGGGAAGCTGCTAGCCGGGAATTCTCTGCCTGGTTCTACCCGCTGCCCGGAACGCTACGCAGGGCAAAAGCGGTTCTCGTCCTCCGTGCTTGCTTTTTCTCAGAAAGAGCCGTGGTGTGCGTTTTCGCCGGAAAACGCGTTTTCGGCCGAAAACGTGTACGTTTGCACTTCCCCGCCACAGGGAAGCTGCTAGCCGGGAATTCTCTGCCTGGTTCTACCCGCTGCCCGGAACGCTACGCAGGGCAAAAGCGGTTCTCGTCCTCCGTGCTTTTTCTCAGAAAGAGCCGTGGTGTGCGTTTTCGCCGGAAAACGCGTTTTCGGCCGAAAACGTGTACGTTTGCACTTCCCCGCCACAGGGAAGCTGCTAGCCGGGAATTCTCTGCCTGGTTCTACCCGCTGCCCGGAACGCTACGCAGGGCAAAAGCGGTTCTCGTCCTCCGTGC
>NW_027438154.1:0-21656 GCF_965140245.1 Athene noctua
AGCAATCACGGAGGACGAGAACCGCTTTTGCCCTGCGTAGCGTTCCGGGCAGCGGGTAGAACCAGGCAGAGAATTCCCGGCTAGCAGCTTCCCTGTGGCGGGGAAGTGCAAACGTACACGTTTTCGGCCGAAAACGCGTTTTCCGGCGAAAACGCACACCACGGCTCTTTCTGAGAAAAAGAAAGCACGGAGGACGAGAACCGCTTTTGCCCTGCGTAGCGTTCCGGGCAGCGGGTAGAACCAGGCAGAGAATTCCCGGCTAGCAGCTTCCCTGTGGCGGGGAAGTGCAAACGTACACGTTTTCGGCCGAAAACGCGTTTTCCGGCGAAAACGCACACCACGGCTCTTTCTGAGAAAAAGCAAGCACGGAGGACGAGAACCGCTTTTGCCCTGCGTAGCGTTCCGGGCAGCGGGTAGAACCAGGCAGAGAATTCCCGGCTAGCAGCTTCCCTGTGGCGGGGAAGTGCAAACGTACACGTTTTCGGCCGAAAACGCGTTTTCCGGCGAAATCGCACACCACGGCTCTTTCTGAGAAAAAGCAAGCACGGAGGACGAGAACCGCTTTTGCCCTGCGTAGCGTTCCGGGCAGCGGGTAGAACCAGGCAGAGAATTCCCGGCCAGCAGCTTCCCTGTGGCAGGGGAAGTGCAAACGTACACGTTTTCGGCCGAAAACGCGTTTTCCGGCGAAATCGCACACCACGGCTCTTTCTGAGAAAAAGCAAGCACGGAGGACGAGAACCGCTTTTGCCCTGCGTAGCGTTCCGGGCAGCGGGTAGAACGAGGCAGAGAATTCCCGGCTAGCAGCTTCCCTGTGGCGGGGAAGTGCAAACGTACACGTTTTCGGCCGAAAACGCGTTTTCCGGCGAAAACGCACACCACGGCTCTTTCTGAGAAAAAGCAAGCACGGAGGACGAGAACCGCTTTTGCCCTGCGTAGCGTTCCGGGCAGCGGGTAGAACCAGGCAGAGAATTCCCGGCTAGCAGCTTCCCTGTGGCGGGGAAGTGCAAACGTACACGTTTTCGGCCGAAAACGCGTTTTCCGGCGAAAACGCACACCACGGCTCTTTCTGAGAAAAAGCAAGCACGGAGGACGAGAACCGCTTTTGCCCTGCGTAGCGTTCCGGGCAGCGGGTAGAACCAGGCAGAGAATTCCCGGCTAGCAGCTTCCCTGTGGCGGGGAAGTGCAAACGTACACGTTTTCGGCCGAAAACGCGTTTTCCGGCGAAAACGCACACCACGGCTCTTTCTGAGAAAAAGCAAGCACGGAGGACGAGAACCGCTTTTGCCCTGCGTAGCGTTCCGGGCAGCGGGTAGAACAAGGCAGAGAATTCCCGGCTAGCAGCTTCCCTGTGGCGGGGAAGTGCAAACGTACACGTTTTCGGCCGAAAACGCGTTTTCCGGCGAAATCGCACACCACGGCTCTTTCTGAGAAAAAGCAAGCACGGAGGACGAGAACCGCTTTTGCCCTGCGTAGCGTTCCGGGCAGCGGGTAGAACGAGGCAGAGAATTCCCGGCTAGCAGCTTCCCTGTGGCGGGGAAGTGCAAACGTACACGTTTTCGGCCGAAAACGCGTTTTCCGGCGAAATCGCACACCACGGCTCTTTCTGAGAAAAAGCAAGCACGGAGGACGAGAACCGCTTTTGCCCTGCGTAGCGTTCCGGGCAGCGGGTAGAACGAGGCAGAGAATTCCCGGCTAGCAGCTTCCCTGTGGCGGGGAAGTGCAAACGTACACGTTTTCGGCCGAAAACGCGTTTTCCGGCGAAAACGCACACCACGGCTCTTTCTGAGAAAAAGCAAGCACGGAGGACGAGAACCGCTTTTGCCCTGCGTAGCGTTCCGGGCAGCGGGTAGAACCAGGCAGAGAATTCCCGGCTAGCAGCTTCCCTGTGGCGGGGAAGTGCAAACGTACACGTTTTCGGCCGAAAACGCGTTTCCCGGCGAAAACGCACACCACGGCTCTTTCTGAGAAAAAGCAAGCACGGAGGACGAGAACCGCTCTTGCCCTGCGTAGCGTTCCGGGCAGCGGGTAGAACCAGGCAGAGAATTCCCGGCTAGCAGCTTCCCTGTGGCGGGGAAGTGCAAACGTACACGTTTTCGGCCGAAAACGCGTTTTCCGGCGAAATCGCACACCACGGCTCTTTCTGAGAAAAAGCAAGCACGGAGGACGAGAACCGCTTTTGCCCTGCGTAGCGTTCCGGGCAGCGGGTAGAACCAGGCAGAGAATTCCCGGCTAGCAGCTTCCCTGTGGCGGGGAAGTGCAAACGTACACGTTTTCGGCCGAAAACGCGTTTTCCGGCGAAATCGCACACCACGGCTCTTTCTGAGAAAAAGCAAGCACGGAGGACGAGAACCGCTTTTGCCCTGCGTAGCGTTCCGGGCAGCGGGTAGAACCAGGCAGAGAATTCCCGGCTAGCAGCTTCCCTGTGGCGGGGAAGTGCAAACGTACACGTTTTCGGCCGAAAACGCGTTTTCCGGCGAAAACGCACACCACGGCTCTTTCTGAGAAAAAGCAAGCACGGAGGACGAGAACCGCTTTTGCCCTGCGTAGCGTTCCGGGCAGCGGGTAGAACCAGGCAGAGAATTCCCGGCTAGCAGCTTCCCTGTGGCGGGGAAGTGCAAACGTACACGTTTTCGGCCGAAAACGCGTTTTCCGGCGAAAACGCACACCACGGCTCTTTCTGAGAAAAAGCAAGCACGGAGGACGAGAACCGCTTTTGCCCTGCGTAGCGTTCCGGGCAGCGGGTAGAACCAGGCAGAGAATTCCCGGCTAGCAGCTTCCCTGTGGCGGGGAAGTGCAAACGTACACGTTTTCGGCCGAAAACGCGTTTTCCGGCCAAAACGCACACCACGGCTCTTTCTGAGAAAAAGCAAGCACGGAGGACGAGAACCGCTTTTGCCCTGCGTACCGTTCCGGGCAGCGGGTAGAACCAGGCAGAGAATTCCCGGCTAGCAGCTTCCCTGTGGCGGGGAAGTGCAAACGTACACGTTTTCGGCCGAAAACGCGTTTTCCGGCGAAAACGCACACCACGGCTCTTTCTGAGAAAAAGCAAGCACGGAGGACGAGAACCGCTTTTGCCCTGCGTAGCGTTCCGGGCAGCGGGTAGAACCAGGCAGAGAATTCCCGGCTAGCAGCTTCCCTGTGGCGGGGAAGTGCAAACGTACACGTTTTCGGCCGAAAACGCGTTTTCCGGCGAAATCGCACACCACGGCTCTTTCTGAGAAAAAGCAAGCACGGAGGACGAGAACCGCTTTTGCCCTGCGTAGCGTTCCGGGCAGCGGGTAGAACCAGGCAGAGAATTCCCGGCTAGCAGCTTCCCTGTGGCGGGGAAGTGCAAACGTACACGTTTTCGGCCGAAAACGCGTTTTCCGGCGAAAACGCACACCACGGCTCTTTCTGAGAAAAAGCAAGCACGGAGGACGAGAACCGCTTTTGCCCTGCGTAGCGTTCCGGGCAGCGGGTAGAACCAGGCAGAGAATTCCCGGCTAGCAGCTTCCCTGTGGCGGGGAAGTGCAAACGTACACGTTTTCGGCCGAAAACGCGTTTCCCGGCGAAAACGCACACCACGGCTCTTTCTGAGAAAAAGCAAGCACGGAGGACGAGAACCGCTTTTGCCCTGCGTAGCGTTCCGGGCAGCGGGTAGAACCAGGCAGAGAATTCCCGGCTAGCAGCTTCCCTGTGGCGGGGAAGTGCAAACGTACACGTTTTCGGCCGAAAACGCGTTTTCCGGCGAAAACGCACACCACGGCTCTTTCTGAGAAAAAGCAAGCACGGAGGACGAGAACCGCTTTTGCCCTGCCTAGCGTTCCGGGCAGCGGGTAGAACCAGGCAGAGAATTCCCGGCTAGCAGCTTCCCTGTGGCGGGGAAGTGCAAACGTACACGTTTTCGGCCGAAAACGCGTTTTCCGGCGAAAGCGCACACCACGGCTCTTTTTGAGAAAAAGCAAGCACGGAGGACGAGAACCGCTTTTGCCCTGCGTAGCGTTCCGGGCAGCGGGTAGAACCAGGCAGAGAATTCCCGGCTAGCAGCTTCCCTGTGGCGGGGAAGTGCAAACGTACACGTTTTCGGCCGAAAACGCGTTTTCCGGCGAAATCGCACACCACGGCTCTTTCTGAGAAAAAGCAAGCACGGAGGACGAGAACCGCTTTTGCCCTGCGTAGCGTTCCGGGCAGCGGGTAGAACCAGGCAGAGAATTCCCGGCTAGCAGCTTCCCTGTGGCGGGGAAGTGCAAACGTACACGTTTTCGGCCGAAAACGCGTTTTCCGGCGAAAACGCACACCACGGCTCTTTCTGAGAAAAAGCAAGCACGGAGGACGAGAACCGCTTTTGCCCTGCGTAGCGTTCCGGGCAGCGGGTAGAACCAGGCAGAGAATTCCCGGCTAGCAGCTTCCCTGTGGCGGGGAAGTGCAAACGTACACGTTTTCGGCCGAAAACGCGTTTTCCGGCGAAATCGCACACCACGGCTCTTTCTGAGAAAAAGCAAGCACGGAGGACGAGAACCGCTTTTGCCCTGCGTAGCGTTCCGGGCAGCGGGTAGAACGAGGCAGAGAATTCCCGGCTAGCAGCTTCCCTGTGGCGGGGAAGTGCAAACGTACACGTTTTCGGCCGAAAACGCGTTTCCCGGCGAAAACGCACACCACGGCTCTTTCTGAGAAAAAGCAAGCACGGAGGACGAGAACCGCTTTTGCCCTGCGTAGCGTTCCGGGCAGCGGGTAGAACGAGGCAGAGAATTCCCGGCTAGCAGCTTCCCTGTGGCGGGGAAGTGCAAACGTACACGTTTTCGGCCGAAAACGCGTTTTCCGGCGAAAACGCACACCACGGCTCTTTCTGAGAAAAAGCAAGCACGGAGGACGAGAACCGCTTTTGCCCTGCGTAGCGTTCCGGGCAGCGGGTAGAACCAGGCAGAGAATTCCCGGCTAGCAGCTTCCCTGTGGCGGGGAAGTGCAAACGTACACGTTTTCGGCCGAAAACGCGTTTTCCGGCGAAAACGCACACCACGGCTCTTTCTGAGAAAAAGCAATCACGGAGGACGAGAACCGCTTTTGCCCTGCGTAGCGTTCCGGGCAGCGGGTAGAACCAGGCAGAGAATTCCCGGCTAGCAGCTTCCCTGTGGCGGGGAAGTGCAATAGTACACGTTTTCGGCCGAAAACGCGTTTTCCGGCGAAAACGCACACCACGGCTCTTTCTGAGAAAAAGAAAGCACGGAGGACGAGAACCGCTTTTGCCCTGCGTAGCGTTCCGGGCAGCGGGTAGAACCAGGCAGAGAATTCCCGGCTAGCAGCTTCCCTGTGGCGGGGAAGTGCAAACGTACACGTTTTCGGCCGAAAACGCGTTTTCCGGCGAAAACGCACACCACGGCTCTTTCTGAGAAAAAGCAAGCACGGAGGACGAGAACCGCTTTTGCCCTGCGTAGCGTTCCGGGCAGCGGGTAGAACCAGGCAGAGAATTCCCGGCTAGCAGCTTCCCTGTGGCAGGGAAGTGCAAACGTACACGTTTTCGGCCGAAAACGCGTTTTCCGGCGAAATCGCACACCACGGCTCTTTCTGAGAAAAAGCAAGCACGGAGGACGAGAACCGCTTTTGCCCTGCGTAGCGTTCCGGGCAGCGGGTAGAACCAGGCAGAGAATTCCCGGCCAGCAGCTTCCCTGTGGCGGGGAAGTGCAAACGTACACGTTTTCGGCCGAAAACGCGTTTTCCGGCGAAATCGCACACCACGGCTCTTTCTGAGAAAAAGCAAGCACGGAGGACGAGAACCGCTTTTGCCCTGCGTAGCGTTCCGGGCAGCGGGTAGAACGAGGCAGAGAATTCCCGGCTAGCAGCTTCCCTGTGGCGGGGAAGTGCAAACGTACACGTTTTCGGCCGAAAACGCGTTTTCCGGCCAAAACGCACACCACGGCTCTTTCTGAGAAAAAGCAAGCACGGAGGACGAGAACCGCTTTTGCCCTGCGTAGCGTTCCGGGCAGCGGGTAGAACCAGGCAGAGAATTCCCGGCTAGCAGCTTCCCTGTGGCGGGGAAGTGCAAACGTACACGTTTTCGGCCGAAAACGCGTTTTCCGGCGAAATCGCACACCACGGCTCTTTCTGAGAAAAAGCAAGCACGGAGGACGAGAACCGCTTTTGCCCTGCGTAGCGTTCCGGGCAGCGGGTAGAACGAGGCAGAGAATTCCCGGCTAGCAGCTTCCCTGTGGCGGGGAAGTGCAAACGTACACGTTTTCGGCCGAAAACACGTTTTCCGGCGAAAACGCACACCACGGCTCTTTCTGAGAAAAAGCAAGCACGGAGGACGAGAACCGCTTTTGCCCTGCGTAGCGTTCCGGGCAGCGGGTAGAACAAGGCAGAGAATTCCCGGCTAGCAGCTTCCCTGTGGCGGGGAAGTGCAAACGTACACGTTTTCGGCCGAAAACGCGTTTTCCGGCGAAATCGCACACCACGGCTCTTTCTGAGAAAAAGCAAGCACGGAGGACGAGAACCGCTTTTGCCCTGCGTAGCGTTCCGGGCAGCGGGTAGAACGAGGCAGAGAATTCCCGGCTAGCAGCTTCCCTGTGGCGGGGAAGTGCAAACGTACACGTTTTCGGCCGAAAACGCGTTTTCCGGCGAAATCGCACACCACGGCTCTTTCTGAGAAAAAGCAAGCACGGAGGACGAGAACCGCTTTTGCCCTGCGTAGCGTTCCGGGCAGCGGGTAGAACCAGGCAGAGAATTCCCGGCTAGCAGCTTCCCTGTGGCGGGGAAGTGCAAACGTACACGTTTTCGGCCGAAAACGCGTTTTCCGGCGAAAACGCACACCACGGCTCTTTCTGAGAAAAAGCAAGCACGGAGGACGAGAACCGCTTTTGCCCTGCGTAGCGTTCCGGGCAGCGGGTAGAACCAGGCAGAGAATTCCCGGCTAGCAGCTTCCCTGTGGCGGGGAAGTGCAAACGTACACGTTTTCGGCCGAAAACGCGTTTCCCGGCGAAAACGCACACCAGGGCTCTTTCTGAGAAAAAGCAAGCACGGAGGACGAGAACCGCTTTTGCCCTGCGTAGCGTTCCGGGCAGCGGGTAGAACCAGGCAGAGAATTCCCGGCTAGCAGCTTCCCTGTGGCGGGGAAGTGCAAACGTACACGTTTTCGGCCGAAAACGCGTTTTCCGGCGAAATCGCACACCACGGCTCTTTCTGAGAAAAAGCTAGCACGGAGGACGAGAACCGCTTTTGCCCTGCGTAGCGTTCCGGGCAGCGGGTAGAACCAGGCAGAGAATTCCCGGCTAGCAGCTTCCCTGTGGCGGGGAGGTGCAAACGTACACGTTTTCGGCCGAAAACGCGTTTTCCAGCGAAAACGCACACCACGGCTCTTTCTGAGAAAAAGCAAGCACGGAGGACGAGAACCGCTTTTGCCCTGCGTAGCGTTCCGGGCAGCGGGTAGAACCAGGCAGAGAATTCCCGGCTAGCAGCTTCCCTGTGGCGGGGAAGTGCAAACGTACACGTTTTCGGCCGAAAACGCGTTTTCCGGCGAAATCGCACACCACGGCTCTTTCTGAGAAAAAGCAAGCACGGAGGACGAGAACCGCTTTTGCCCTGCGTAGCGTTCCGGGCAGCGGGTAGAACCAGGCAGAGAATTCCCGGCTAGCAGCTTCCCTGTGGCGGGGAAGTGCAAACGTACACGTTTTCGGCCGAAAACGCGTTTCCCGGCGAAAACGCACACCACGGCTCTTTCTGAGAAAAAGCAAGCACGGAGGACGAGAACCGCTTTTGCCCTGCGTAGCGTTCCGGGCAGCGGGTAGAACCAGGCAGAGAATTCCCGGCTAGCAGCTTCCCTGTGGCGGGGAAGTGCAAACGTACACGTTTTCGGCCGAAAACGCGTTTTCCGGCGAAAGCGCACACCACGGCTCTTTCTGAGAAAAAGCAAGCACGGAGGACGAGAACCGCTTTTGCCCTGCGTAGCGTTCCGGGCAGCGGGTAGAACCAGGCAGAGAATTCCCGGCTAGCAGCTTCCCTGTGGCGGGGAAGTGCAAACGTACACGTTTTCGGCCGAAAACGCGTTTTCCGGCGAAAACGCACACCACGGCTCTTTCTGAGAAAAAGCAAGCACGGAGGACGAGAACCGCTTTTGCCCTGCGTAGCGTTCCGGGCAGCGGGTAGAACCAGGCAGAGAATTCCCGGCTAGCAGCTTCCCTGTGGCGGGGAAGTGCAAACGTACACGTTTTCGGCCGAAAACGCGTTTTCCGGCGAAAACGCACACCACGGCTCTTTCTGAGAAAAAGCAAGCACGGAGGACGAGAACCGCTTTTGCCCTGCCTAGCGTTCCGGGCAGCGGGTAGAACCAGGCAGAGAATTCCCGGCTAGCAGCTTCCCTGTGGCGGGGAAGTGCAAACGTACACGTTTTCGGCCGAAAACGCGTTTTCCGGCGAAAACGCACACCACGGCTCTTTCTGAGAAAAAGCAAGCACGGAGGACGAGAACCGCTTTTGCCCTGCGTAGCGTTCTGGTCAGCGGGTAGAACCAGGCAGAGAATTCCCGGCTAGCAGCTTCCCTGTGGCAGGGAAGTGCAAACGTACACGTTTTCGGGCGAAAACGCGTTTTCCGGCGAAAACGCACACCACGGCTCTTTCTGAGAAAAAGAAAGCACGGAGGACGAGAACCGCTTTTGCCCTGCGTAGCGTTCCGGGCAGCGGGTAGAACCAGGCAGAGAATTCCCGGCTAGCAGCTTCCCTGTGGCGGGGAAGTGCAAACGTACACGTTTTCGGCCGAAAACGCGTTTTCCGGCGAAATCGCACACCACGGCTCTTTCTGAGAAAAAGCAAGCACGGAGGACGAGAACCGCTTTTGCCCTGCGTAGCGTTCCGGGCAGCGGGTAGAACCAGGCAGAGAATTCCCGGCTAGCAGCTTCCCTGTGGCGGGGAAGTGCAAACGTACACGTTTTCGGCCGAAAACGCTTTTTCCGGCGAAATCGCACACCACGGCTCTTTCTGAGAAAAAGCAAGCACGGAGGACGAGAACCGCTTTTGCCCTGCGTAGCGTTCCGGGCAGCGGGTAGAACCAGGCAGAGAATTCCCGGCTAGCAGCTTCCCTGTGGCGGGGAAGTGCAAACGTACACGTTTTCGGCCGAAAACGCGTTTTCCGGCGAAAACGCACACCACGGCTCTTTCTGAGAAAAAGCAAGCACGGAGGACGAGAACCGCTTTTGCCCTGCGTAGCGTTCCGGGCAGCGGGTAGAACCAGGCAGAGAATTCCCGGCTAGCAGCTTCCCTGTGGCGGGGAAGTGCAAACGTACACGTTTTCGGCCGAAAACGCGTTTTCCGGCCAAAACGCACACCACGGCTCTTTCTGAGAAAAAGCAAGCACGGAGGACGAGAACCGCTTTTGCCCTGCGTAGCGTTCCGGGCAGCGGGTAGAACCAGGCAGAGAATTCCCGGCTAGCAGCTTCCCTGTGGCGGGGAAGTGCAAACGTACACGTTTTCGGCCGAAAACGCGTTTTCCGGCGAAAACGCACACCACGGCTCTTTCTGAGAAAAAGCTAGCACGGAGGACGAGAACCGCTTTTGCCCTGCGTACCGTTCCGGGCAGCGGGTAGAACCAGGCAGAGAATTCCCGGCTAGCAGCTTCCCTGTGGCGGGGAAGTGCAAACGTACACGTTTTCGGCCGAAAACGCGTTTTCCGGCGAAAACGCACACCACGGCTCTTTCTGAGAAAAAGCAAGCACGGAGGACGAGAACCGCTTTTGCCCTGCGTAGCGTTCCGGGCAGCGGGTAGAACCAGGCAGAGAATTCCCGGCTAGCAGCTTCCCTGTGGCGGGGAAGTGCAAACGTACACGTTTTCGGGCGAAAACGCGTTTTCCGGCGAAATCGCACACCACGGCTCTTTCTGAGAAAAAGCAAGCACGGAGGACGAGAACCGCTTTTGCCCTGCGTAGCGTTCCGGGCAGCGGGTAGAACCAGGCAGAGAATTCCCGGCTAGCAGCTTCCCTGTGGCGGGGAAGTGCAAACGTACACGTTTTCGGCCGAAAACGCGTTTTCCGGCGAAAACGCACACCACGGCTCTTTCTGAGAAAAAGCAAGCACGGAGGACGAGAACCGCTTTTGCCCTGCGTAGCGTTCCGGGCAGCGGGTAGAACCAGGCAGAGAATTCCCGGCTAGCAGCTTCCCTGTGGCGGGGAAGTGCAAACGTACACGTTTTCGGCCGAAAACGCGTTTTCCGGCGAAAACGCACACCACGGCTCTTTCTGAGAAAAAGCAAGCACGGAGGACGAGAACCGCTTTTGCCCTGCGTAGCGTTCCGGGCAGCGGGTAGAACCAGGCAGAGAATTCCCGGCTAGCAGCTTCCCTGTGGCGGGGAAGTGCAAACGTACACGTTTTCGGCCGAAAACGCGTTTTCCGGCGAAAACGCACACCACGGCTCTTTCTGAGAAAAAGCAAGCACGGAGGACGAGAACCGCTTTTGCCCTGCGTAGCGTTCCGGGCAGCGGGTAGAACCAGGCAGAGAATTCCCGGCTAGCAGCTTCCCTGTGGCGGGGAAGTGCAAACGTACACGTTTTCGGCCGAAAACGCGTTTTCCGGCGAAAACGCACACCACGGCTCTTTCTGAGAAAAAGCAAGCACGGAGGACGAGAACCGCTTTTGCCCTGCGTAGCGTTATGGGCAGCGGGTAGAACCAGGCAGAGAATTCCCGGCTAGCAGCTTCCCTGTGGCAGGGAAGTGCAAACGTACACGTTTTCGGCCGAAAACGCGTTTTCCGGCGAAAACGCACACCACGGCTCTTTCTGAGAAAAAGAAAGCACGGAGGACGAGAACCGCTTTTGCCCTGCGTAGCGTTCCGGGCAGCGGGTAGAACCAGGCAGAGAATTCCCGGCTAGCAGCTTCCCTGTGGCGGGGAAGTGCAAACGTACACGTTTTCGGCCGAAAACGCGTTTTCCGGCGAAAACGCACACCACGGCTCTTTCTGAGAAAAAGCAAGCACGGAGGACGAGAACCGCTTTTGCCCTGCGTAGCGTTCCGGGCAGCGGGTAGAACCAGGCAGAGAATTCCCGGCTAGCAGCTTCCCTGTGGCGGGGAAGTGCAAACGTACACGTTTTCGGCCGAAAACGCGTTTTCCGGCGAAAACGCACACCACGGCTCTTTCTGAGAAAAAGCAAGCACGGAGGACGAGAACCGCTTTTGCCCTGCGTAGCGTTCCGGGCAGCGGGTAGAACCAGGCAGAGAATTCCCGGCTAGCAGCTTCCCTGTGGCGGGGAAGTGCAAACGTACACGTTTTCGGCCGAAAACGCGTATTCCGGCGAAAACGCACACCACGGCTCTTTCTGAGAAAAAGCAAGCACGGAGGACGAGAACCGCTCTTGCCCTGCGTAGCGTTCCGGGCAGCGGGTAGAACCAGGCAGAGAATTCCCGGCTAGCAGCTTCCCTGTGGCGGGGAAGTGCAAACGTACACGTTTTCGGCCGAAAACGCGTTTTCCGGCGAAATCGCACACCACGGCTCTTTCTGAGAAAAAGCAAGCACGGAGGACGAGAACCGCTTTTGCCCTGCGTAGCGTTCCGGGCAGCGGGTAGAACCAGGCAGAGAATTCCCGGCTAGCAGCTTCCCTGTGGCGGGGAAGTGCAAACGTACACGTTTTCGGCCGAAAACGCGTTTTCCGGCGAAAACGCACACCACGGCTCTTTCTGAGAAAAAGCAAGCACGGAGGACGAGAACCGCTTTTGCCCTGCGTAGCGTTCCGGGCAGCGGGTAGAACCAGGCAGAGAATTCCCGGCTAGCAGCTTCCCTGTGGCGGGGAAGTGCAAACGTACACGTTTTCGGCCGAAAACGCGTTTTCCGGCGAAAACGCACACCACGGCTCTTTCTGAGAAAAAGCAAGCACGGAGGACGAGAACCGCTTTTGCCCTGCGTAGCGTTCCGGGCAGCGGATAGAACCAGGCAGTGAATTCCCGGCTAGCAGCTTCCCTGTGGCGGGGAAGTGCAAACGTACACGTTTTCGGCCGAAAACGCGTTTTCCGGCGAAATCGCACACCACGGCTCTTTCTGAGAAAAAGCAAGCACGGAGGACGAGAACCGCTTTTGCCCTGCGTAGCGTTCCGGGCAGCGGGTAGAACCAGGCAGAGAATTCCCGGCTAGCAGCTTCCCTGTGGCGGGGAAGTGCAAACGTACACGTTTTCGGCCGAAAACGCGTTTTCCGGCGAAAACGCACACCACGGCTCTTTCTGAGAAAAAGCAAGCACGGAGGACGAGAACCGCTTTTGCCCTGCGTAGCGTTCCGGGCAGCGGGTAGAACCAGGCAGAGAATTCCCGGCTAGCAGCTTCCCTGTGGCGGGGAAGTGCAAACGTACACGTTTTCGGCCGAAAACGCGTTTTCCGGCCAAAACGCACACCACGGCTCTTTCTGAGAAAAAGCAAGCACGGAGGACGAGAACCGCTTTTGCCCTGTGTAGCGTTCCGGGCAGCGGGTAGAACCAGGCAGAGAATTCCCGGCTAGCAGCTTCCCTGTGGCGGGGAAGTGCAAACGTACACGTTTTCGGCCGAAAACGCGTTTCCCGGCGAAAACGCACACCACGGCTCTTTCTGAGAAAAAGCAAGCACGGAGGACGAGAACCGCTTTTGCCCTGTGTACCGTTCCGGGCAGCGGGTAGAACCAGGCAGAGAATTCCCGGCTAGCAGCTTCCCTGTGGCGGGGAAGTGCAAACGTACACGTTTTCGGCCGAAAACGCGTTTCCCGGCGAAAACGCACACCACGGCTCTTTCTGAGAAAAAGCAAGCACGGAGGACGAGAACCGCTTTTGCCCTGCGTAGCGTTCCGGGCAGCGGGTAGAACCAGGCAGAGAATTCCCGGCTAGCAGCTTCCCTGTGGCGGGGAAGTGCAAACGTACACGTTTTCGGCCGAAAACGCGTTTTCCGGCGAAAACGCACACCACGGCTCTTTCTGAGAAAAAGCAAGCACGGAGGACGAGAACCGCTTTTGCCCTGCGTAGCGTTCCGGGCAGCGGGTAGAACCAGGCAGAGAATTCCCGGCTAGCAGCTTCCCTGTGGCGGGGAAGTGCAAACGTACACGTTTTCGGCCGAAAACGCGTTTTCCGGCCAAAACGCACACCACGGCTCTTTCTGAGAAAAAGCAAGCACGGAGGACGAGAACCGCTTTTGCCCTGCGTAGCGTTCCGGGCAGCGGGTAGAACCAGGCAGAGAATTCCCGGCTAGCAGCTTCCCTGTGGCGGGGAAGTGCAAACGTACACGTTTTCGGCCGAAAACGCGTATTCCGGCGAAATCGCACACCACGGCTCTTTCTGAGAAAAAGCAAGCACGGAGGACGAGAACCGCTCTTGCCCTGCGTAGCGTTCCGGGCAGCGGGTAGAACCAGGCAGAGAATTCCCGGCTAGCAGCTTCCCTGTGGCGGGGAAGTGCAAACGTACACGTTTTCGGCCGAAAACGCGTTTTCCGGCGAAATCGCACACCACGGCTCTTTCTGAGAAAAAGCAAGCACGGAGGACGAGAACCGCTTTTGCCCTGCGTAGCGTTCCGGGCAGCGGGTAGAACCAGGCAGAGAATTCCCGGCTAGCAGCTTCCCTGTGGCGGGGAAGTGCAAACGTACACGTTTTCGGCCGAAAACGCGTTTTCCGGCGAAATCGCACACCACGGCTCTTTCTGAGAAAAAGCAAGCACGGAGGACGAGAACCGCTTTTGCCCTGCGTAGCGTTCCGGGCAGCGGGTAGAACCAGGCAGAGAATTCCCGGCTAGCAGCTTCCCTGTGGCGGGGAAGTGCAAACGTACACGTTTTCGGCCGAAAACGCGTTTTCCGGCGAAAACGCACACCACGGCTCTTTCTGAGAAAATGCAAGCACGGAGGACGAAAACCGCTTTTGCCCTGAGTAGCGTTCCGGGCAGCGGGTAGAACCAGGCAGAGAATTCCCGGCTAGCAGCTTCCCTGTGGCGGGGAAGTGCAAACGTACACGTTTTCGGCCGAAAACGCGTTTTCCGGCGAAATCGCACACCACGGCTCTTTCTGAGAAAAAGCAAGCACGGAGGACGAGAACCGCTTTTGCCCTGCGTAGCGTTCCGGGCAGCGGGTAGAACCAGGCAGAGAATTCCCGGCTAGCAGCTTCCCTGTGGCGGGGAAGTGCAAACGTACACGTTTTCGGCCGAAAACGCGTTTTCCGGCGAAAACGCACACCACGGCTCTTTCTGAGAAAAAGCTAGCACGGAGGACGAGAACCGCTTTTGCCCTGCGTACCGTTCCGGGCAGCGGGTAGAACCAGGCAGAGAATTCCCGGCTAGCAGCTTCCCTGTGGCGGGGAAGTGCAAACGTACACGTTTTCGGCCGAAAACGCGTTTTCCGCAGAAAACGCACACCACTGCTCTTTCTGAGAAAAAGCAAGCACGGAGGACGAGAACCGCTTTTGCCCTGCGTAGCGTTCCGGGCAGCGGGTAGAACCAGGCAGAGAATTCCCGGCTAGCAGCTTCCCTGTGGCGGGGAAGTGCAAACGTACACGTTTTCGGGCGAAAACGCGTTTTCCGGCGAAATCGCACACCACGGCTCTTTCTGAGAAAAAGCAAGCACGGAGGACGAGAACCGCTTTTGCCCTGCGTAGCGTTCCGGGCAGCGGGTAGAACCAGGCAGAGAATTCCCGGCTAGCAGCTTCCCTGTGGCGGGGAAGTGCAAACGTACACGTTTTCGGCCGAAAACGCGTTTTCCGGCTAAAACGCACACCACGGCTCTTTCTGAGAAAAAGCAAGCACGGAGGACGAGAACCGCTTTTGCCCTGCGTAGCGTTCCGGGCAGCGGGTAGAACCAGGCAGAGAATTCCCGGCTAGCAGCTTCCCTGTGGCGGGGAAGTGCAAACGTACACGTTTTCGGCCGAAAACGCGTTTCCCGGCGAAAACGCACACCACGGCTCTTTCTGAGAAAAAGCAAGCACGGAGGACGAGAACCGCTTTTGCCCTGCGTAGCGTTCCGGGCAGCGGGTAGAACCAGGCAGAGAATTCCCGGCTAGCAGCTTCCCTGTGGCGGGGAAGTGCAAACGTACACGTTTTCGGCCGAAAACGCGTTTTCCGGCGAAAGCGCACACCACGGCTCTTTCTGAGAAAAAGCAAGCACGGAGGACGAGAACCGCTTTTGCCCTGCGTAGCGTTCCGGGCAGCGGGTAGAACCAGGCAGAGAATTCCCGGCTAGCAGCTTCCCTGTGGCGGGGAAGTGCAAACGTACACGTTTTCGGCCGAAAACGCGTTTTCCGGCGAAATCGCACACCACGGCTCTTTCTGAGAAAAAGCAAGCACGGAGGACGAGAACCGCTTTTGCCCTGCGTAGCGTTCCGGGCAGCGGGTAGAACCAGGCAGAGAATTCCCGGCTAGCAGCTTCCCTGTGGCGGGGAAGTGCAAACGTACACGTTTTCGGCCGAAAACGCGTTTCCCGGCGAAAACGCACACCACGGCTCTTTCTGAGAAAAAGCAAGCACGGAGGACGAGAACCGCTTTTGCCCTGCGTAGCGTTCCGGGCAGCGGGTAGAACCAGGCAGAGAATTCCCGGCTAGCAGCTTCCCTGTGGCGGGGAAGTGCAAACGTACACGTTTTCGGCCGAAAACGCGTTTTCCGGCGAAAGCGCACACCACGGCTCTTTCTGAGAAAAAGCAAGCACGGAGGACGAGAACCGCTTTTGCCCTGCGTAGCGTTCCGGGCAGCGGGTAGAACCAGGCAGAGAATTCCCGGCTAGCAGCTTCCCTGTGGCGGGGAAGTGCAAACGTACACGTTTTCGGCCGAAAACGCGTTTTCCGGCGAAAACGCACACCACGGCTCTTTCTGAGAAAAAGCAAGCACGGAGGACGAGAACCGCTTTTGCCCTGCGTAGCGTTCCGGGCAGCGGGTAGAACCAGGCAGAGAATTCCCGGCTAGCAGCTTCCCTGTGGCGGGGAAGTGCAAACGTACACGTTTTCGGCCGAAAACGCGTTTTCCGGCGAAAACGCACACCACGGCTCTTTCTGAGAAAAAGCAAGCACGGAGGACGAGAACCGCTTTTGCCCTGCCTAGCGTTCCGGGCAGCGGGTAGAACCAGGCAGAGAATTCCCGGCTAGCAGCTTCCCTGTGGCGGGGAAGTGCAAACGTACACGTTTTCGGCCGAAAACGCGTTTTCCGGCGAAAACGCACACCACGGCTCTTTCTGAGAAAAAGCAAGCACGGAGGACGAGAACCGCTTTTGCCCTGCGTAGCGTTCTGGTCAGCGGGTAGAACCAGGCAGAGAATTCCCGGCTAGCAGCTTCCCTGTGGCAGGGAAGTGCAAACGTACACGTTTTCGGGCGAAAACGCGTTTTCCGGCGAAAACGCACACCACGGCTCTTTCTGAGAAAAAGAAAGCACGGAGGACGAGAACCGCTTTTGCCCTGCGTAGCGTTCCGGGCAGCGGGTAGAACCAGGCAGAGAATTCCCGGCTAGCAGCTTCCCTGTGGCGGGGAAGTGCAAACGTACACGTTTTCGGCCGAAAACGCGTTTTCCGGCGAAATCGCACACCACGGCTCTTTCTGAGAAAAAGCAAGCACGGAGGACGAGAACCGCTTTTGCCCTGCGTAGCGTTCCGGGCAGCGGGTAGAACCAGGCAGAGAATTCCCGGCTAGCAGCTTCCCTGTGGCGGGGAAGTGCAAACGTACACGTTTTCGGCCGAAAACGCTTTTTCCGGCGAAATCGCACACCACGGCTCTTTCTGAGAAAAAGCAAGCACGGAGGACGAGAACCGCTTTTGCCCTGCGTAGCGTTCCGGGCAGCGGGTAGAACCAGGCAGAGAATTCCCGGCTAGCAGCTTCCCTGTGGCGGGGAAGTGCAAACGTACACGTTTTCGGCCGAAAACGCGTTTTCCGGCGAAAACGCACACCACGGCTCTTTCTGAGAAAAAGCAAGCACGGAGGACGAGAACCGCTTTTGCCCTGCGTAGCGTTCCGGGCAGCGGGTAGAACCAGGCAGAGAATTCCCGGCTAGCAGCTTCCCTGTGGCGGGGAAGTGCAAACGTACACGTTTTCGGCCGAAAACGCGTTTTCCGGCGAAAACGCACACCACGGCTCTTTCTGAGAAAAAGCAAGCACGGAGGACGAGAACCGCTTTTGCCCTGCGTAGCGTTCCGGGCAGCGGGTAGAACCAGGCAGAGAATTCCCGGCTAGCAGCTTCCCTGTGGCGGGGAAGTGCAAACGTACACGTTTTCGGCCGAAAACGCGTTTTCCGGCCAAAACGCACACCACGGCTCTTTCTGAGAAAAAGCAAGCACGGAGGACGAGAACCGCTTTTGCCCTGCGTAGCGTTCCGGGCAGCGGGTAGAACCAGGCAGAGAATTCCCGGCTAGCAGCTTCCCTGTGGCGGGGAAGTGCAAACGTACACGTTTTCGGCCGAAAACGCGTTTTCCGGCCAAAACGCACACCACGGCTCTTTCTGAGAAAAAGCAAGCACGGAGGACGAGAACCGCTTTTGCCCTGTGTACCGTTCCGGGCAGCGGGTAGAACCAGGCAGAGAATTCCCGGCTAGCAGCTTCCCTGTGGCGGGGAAGTGCAAACGTACACGTTTTCGGCCGAAAACGCGTTTCCCGGCGAAAACGCACACCACGGCTCTTTCTGAGAAAAAGCAAGCACGGAGGACGAGAACCGCTTTTGCCCTGTGTACCGTTCCGGGCAGCGGGTAGAACCAGGCAGAGAATTCCCGGCTAGCAGCTTCCCTGTGGCGGGGAAGTGCAAACGTACACGTTTTCGGCCGAAAACGCGTTTCCCGGCGAAAACGCACACCACGGCTCTTTCTGAGAAAAAGCAAGCACGGAGGACGAGAACCGCTTTTGCCCTGCGTAGCGTTCCGGGCAGCGGGTAGAACCAGGCAGAGAATTCCCGGCTAGCAGCTTCCCTGTGGCGGGGAAGTGCAAACGTACACGTTTTCGGCCGAAAACGCGTTTTCCGGCGAAAACGCACACCACGGCTCTTTCTGAGAAAAAGCAAGCACGGAGGACGAGAACCGCTTTTGCCCTGCGTAGCGTTCCGGGCAGCGGGTAGAACCAGGCAGAGAATTCCCGGCTAGCAGCTTCCCTGTGGCGGGGAAGTGCAAACGTACACGTTTTCGGCCGAAAACGCGTTTTCCGGCCAAAACGCACACCACGGCTCTTTCTGAGAAAAAGCAAGCACGGAGGACGAGAACCGCTTTTGCCCTGCGTAGCGTTCCGGGCAGCGGGTAGAACCAGGCAGAGAATTCCCGGCTAGCAGCTTCCCTGTGGCGGGGAAGTGCAAACGTACACGTTTTCGGCCGAAAACGCGTATTCCGGCGAAATCGCACACCACGGCTCTTTCTGAGAAAAAGCAAGCACGGAGGACGAGAACCGCTCTTGCCCTGCGTAGCGTTCCGGGCAGCGGGTAGAACCAGGCAGAGAATTCCCGGCTAGCAGCTTCCCTGTGGCGGGGAAGTGCAAACGTACACGTTTTCGGCCGAAAACGCGTTTTCCGGCGAAATCGCACACCACGGCTCTTTCTGAGAAAAAGCAAGCACGGAGGACGAGAACCGCTTTTGCCCTGCGTAGCGTTCCGGGCAGCGGGTAGAACCAGGCAGAGAATTCCCGGCTAGCAGCTTCCCTGTGGCGGGGAAGTGCAAACGTACACGTTTTCGGCCGAAAACGCGTTTTCCGGCGAAATCGCACACCACGGCTCTTTCTGAGAAAAAGCAAGCACGGAGGACGAGAACCGCTTTTGCCCTGCGTAGCGTTCCGGGCAGCGGGTAGAACCAGGCAGAGAATTCCCGGCTAGCAGCTTCCCTGTGGCGGGGAAGTGCAAACGTACACGTTTTCGGCCGAAAACGCGTTTTCCGGCGAAAACGCACACCACGGCTCTTTCTGAGAAAATGCAAGCACGGAGGACGAAAACCGCTTTTGCCCTGAGTAGCGTTCCGGGCAGCGGGTAGAACCAGGCAGAGAATTCCCGGCTAGCAGCTTCCCTGTGGCGGGGAAGTGCAAACGTACACGTTTTCGGCCGAAAACGCGTTTTCCGGCGAAATCGCACACCACGGCTCTTTCTGAGAAAAAGCAAGCACGGAGGACGAGAACCGCTTTTGCCCTGCGTAGCGTTCCGGGCAGCGGGTAGAACCAGGCAGAGAATTCCCGGCTAGCAGCTTCCCTGTGGCGGGGAAGTGCAAACGTACACGTTTTCGGCCGAAAACGCGTTTTCCGGCGAAAACGCACACCACGGCTCTTTCTGAGAAAAAGCTAGCACGGAGGACGAGAACCGCTTTTGCCCTGCGTACCGTTCCGGGCAGCGGGTAGAACCAGGCAGAGAATTCCCGGCTAGCAGCTTCCCTGTGGCGGGGAAGTGCAAACGTACACGTTTTCGGCCGAAAACGCGTTTTCCGCAGAAAACGCACACCACTGCTCTTTCTGAGAAAAAGCAAGCACGGAGGACGAGAACCGCTTTTGCCCTGCGTAGCGTTCCGGGCAGCGGGTAGAACCAGGCAGAGAATTCCCGGCTAGCAGCTTCCCTGTGGCGGGGAAGTGCAAACGTACACGTTTTCGGGCGAAAACGCGTTTTCCGGCGAAATCGCACACCACGGCTCTTTCTGAGAAAAAGCAAGCACGGAGGACGAGAACCGCTTTTGCCCTGCGTAGCGTTCCGGGCAGCGGGTAGAACCAGGCAGAGAATTCCCGGCTAGCAGCTTCCCTGTGGCGGGGAAGTGCAAACGTACACGTTTTCGGCCGAAAACGCGTTTTCCGGCTAAAACGCACACCACGGCTCTTTCTGAGAAAAAGCAAGCACGGAGGACGAGAACCGCTTTTGCCCTGCGTAGCGTTCCGGGCAGCGGGTAGAACCAGGCAGAGAATTCCCGGCTAGCAGCTTCCCTGTGGCGGGGAAGTGCAAACGTACACGTTTTCGGCCGAAAACGCGTTTCCCGGCGAAAACGCACACCACGGCTCTTTCTGAGAAAAAGCAAGCACGGAGGACGAGAACCGCTTTTGCCCTGCGTAGCGTTCCGGGCAGCGGGTAGAACCAGGCAGAGAATTCCCGGCTAGCAGCTTCCCTGTGGCGGGGAAGTGCAAACGTACACGTTTTCGGCCGAAAACGCGTTTTCCGGCGAAAGCGCACACCACGGCTCTTTCTGAGAAAAAGCAAGCACGGAGGACGAGAACCGCTTTTGCCCTGCGTAGCGTTCCGGGCAGCGGGTAGAACCAGGCAGAGAATTCCCGGCTAGCAGCTTCCCTGTGGCGGGGAAGTGCAAACGTACACGTTTTCGGCCGAAAACGCGTTTTCCGGCGAAAACGCACACCACGGCTCTTTCTGAGAAAAAGCTAGCACGGAGGACGAGAACCGCTTTTGCCCTGCGTAGCGTTCCGGGCAGCGGGTAGAACCAGGCAGAGAATTCCCGGCTAGCAGCTTCCCTGTGGCGGGGAAGTGCAAACGTACACGTTTTCGGCCGAAAACGCGTTTTCCGGCGAAAACGCACACCACGGCTCTTTCTGAGAAAAAGCAAGCACGGAGGACGAGAACCGCTTTTGCCCTGCGTAGCGTTCCGGGCAGCGGGTAGAACCAGGCAGAGAATTCCCGGCTAGCAGCTTCCCTGTGGCAGGGAAGTGCAAACGTACACGTTTTCGGCCGAAAACGCGTTTTCCGGCGAAAACGCACACCACGGCTCTTTCTGAGAAAAAGCAAGCACGGAGGACGAGAACCGCTTTTGCCCTGCGTAGCGTTCCGGGCAGCGGGTAGAACCAGGCAGAGAATTCCCGGCTAGCAGCTTCCCTGTGGCGGGGAAGTGCAAACGTACACGTTTTCGGCCGAAAACGCGTTTTCCGGCGAAAACGCACACCACGGCTCTTTCTGAGAAAAAGCAAGCACGGAGGACGAGAACCGCTTTTGCCCTGCGTAGCGTTCCGGGCAGCGGGTAGAACCAGGCAGAGAATTCCCGGCTAGCAGCTTCCCTGTGGCAGGGAAGTGCAAACGTACACGTTTTCGGCCGAAAACGCGTTTTCCGGCGAAAACGCACACCACGGCTCTTTCTGAGAAAAAGCAAGCACGGAGGACGAGAACCGCTTTTGCCCTGCGTAGCGTTCCGGGCAGCGGGTAGAACCAGGCAGAGAATTCCCGGCTAGCAGCTTCCCTGTGGCGGGGAAGTGCAAACGTACACATTTTCGGCCGAAAACGCGTTTTCCGGCGAAAACGCACACCACGGCTCTTTCTGAGAAAAAGCAAGCACGGAGGACGAGAACCGCTTTTGCCCTGCGTAGCGTTCCGGGCAGCGGGTAGAACCAGGCAGAGAATTCCCGGCTAGCAGCTTCCCTGTGGCGGGGAAGTGCAAACGTACACGTTTTCGGCCGAAAACGCGTTTTCCGGCGAAAACGCACACCACGGCTCTTTCTGAGAAAAAGCAAGCACGGAGGACGAGAACCGCTTTTGCCCTGCGTAGCGTTCCGGGCAGCGGGTAGAACCAGGCAGAGAATTCCCGGCTAGCAGCTTCCCTGTGGCGGGGAAGTGCAAACGTACACATTTTCGGCCGAAAACGCGTTTTCCGGCGAAAACGCACACCACGGCTCTTTCTGAGAAAAAGCAAGCACGGAGGACGAGAACCGCTTTTGCCCTGCGTAGCGTTCCGGGCAGCGGGTAGAACCTGGCAGAGAATTCCCGGCTAGCAGCTTCCCTGTGGCGGGGAAGTGCAAACGTACACGTTTTCGGCCGAAAACGCGTTTTCCGGCGAAAACGCACACCACGGCTCTTTCTGAG
>NW_027438155.1:0-21580 GCF_965140245.1 Athene noctua
CCCCGCCACAGGGAAGCTGCTAGCCGGGAATTCTCTGCCTGGTTCTACCCGCTGCCCGGAACGCTACGCAGGGCAAAAGCGGTTCTCGTCCTCCGTGCTTGTTTTTCCTCAGAAAGAGCCGTGGTGTGCGTTTTCGCCGGGAAACGCGTTTTCGGCCGAAAACGTGTACGTTTGCACTTCCCCGCCACAGGGAAGCTGCTAGCCGGGAATTCTCTGCCTGGTTCTACCCGCTGCCCGGAACGCTACGCAGGGCAAAAGCGGTTCTCGTCCTCCGTGCTTGCTTTTTCTCAGAAAGAGCCGTGGTGTGCGTTTTCGCCGAAAAACGCGTTTTCGACCGAAAACGTGTACGTTTGCACTTCCCCGCCACAGGGAAGCTGCTAGCCGGGAATTCTCTGCCTGGTTCTACCCGCTGCCCGGAACGCTACGCAGGGCAAAAGCGGTTCTCGTCCTCCGTGCTTGCTTTTTCTCAGAAAGAGCCGTGGTGTGCGTTTTCGCCGAGAAACGAGTTTTCGGCGAAAACGTGTACGTTTGCACTTCCCCGCCACAGGGAAGCTGCTAGCCGGGAATTCTCTGCCTGGTTCTACCCGCTGCCCGGAACGCTACGCAGGGCGAAAGCGATTCTCGTCCTCCGTGCTTGCTTTTTCTCAGAAAGAGCCGTGGTGTGCGTTTTCGCCGGAAAACGCGTTTTCGGCCGAAAACGTGTACGTTTGCACTTCCCCGCCACAGGGAAGCTGCTAGCCGGGAATTCTCTGCCTGGTTCTACCCGCTGCCCGGAACGCTACGCAGGGCAAAAGCGGTTCTCGTCCTCCGTGCTTGCTTTTTCTCAGAAAGAGCCGTGGTGTGCGTTTTCGCCGGAAAACGCGTTTTTGGCCGAAAACGTGTACGTTTGCACTTCCCCGCCACAGGGAAGCTGCTAGCCGGGACTTCTCTGCCTGGTTCTACCCGCTGCCCGGAACGCTACGCAGGGCAAAAGCGGTTCTCGTCCTCCGTGCTTGCTTTTTCTCAGAAAGAGCCGTGGTGTGCGTTTTCGCCGGAAAACGCGTTTTCGGCCGAAAACGTGTACGTTTGCACTTCCCCGCCACAGGGAAGCTGCTAGCCGGGAATTCTCTGCCTGGTTCTACCCGCTGCCCGGAACGCTACGCAGGGCAAAAGCGGTTCTCGTCCTCCGTGCTTGCTTTTTCTCAGAAAGAGCCGTGGTGTGCGTTTTCGCCGGAAAACGCGTTTTCGGCCGAAAACGTGTACGTTTGCACTTCCCCGCCACAGGGAAGCTGCTAGCCGGGACTTCTCTGCCTGGTTCTACCCGCTGCCCGGAACGCTACGCAGGGCAAAAGCGGTTCTCGTCCTCCGTGCTTGCTTTTTCTCAGAAAGAGCCGTGGTGTGCGTTTTCGCCGGAAAACGCGTTTTCGGCCGAAAACGTGTACGTTTGCACTTCCCCGCCACAGGGAAGCTGCTAGCCGGGAATTCTCTGCCTGGTTCTACCCGCTGCCCGGAACGCTACGCAGGGCGAAAGCGGTTCTCGTCCTCCGTGCTTGCTTTTTCTCAGAAAGAGCCGTGGTGTGCGTTTTCGGCGGAAAACGCGTTTTTGGCCGAAAACGTGTACGTTTGCACTTCCCCGCCACAGGGAAGCTGCTAGCCGGGAATTCTCTGCCTGGTTCTACCCGCTGCCCGGAACGCTACGCAGGGCAAAAGCGGTTCTCGTCCTCCGTGCTTGCTTTTTCTCAGAAAGAGCCGTGGTGTGCGTTTTCGCCGAAAAAACACGTTTTCGGCCGAAAACGTGTACGTTTGCACTTCCCCGCCACAGGGAAGCTGCTAGCCGGGAATTCTCTGCCTGGTTCTACCCGCTGCCCGGAACGCTACGCAGGGCAAAAGCGGTTCTCGTCCTCCGTGCTTGCTTTTTCTCAGAACGAGGCGTGGTGTGCGTTTTCGCCGGAAAACGCGTTTTCGGCCGAAAACGTGTACGTTTGCACTTCCCCGCCACAGGGAAGCTGCTAGCCGGGAATTCTCTGCCTGGTTCTACCCGCTGCCCGGAACGCTACGCAGGGCAAAAGCGGTTCTCGTCCTCCGTGCTTGCTTTTTCTCAGAAAGAGCCGTGGTGTGCGTTTTTGCCGGAAAACGCGTTTTCGACCGAAAAAGTGTACGTTTGCACTTCCCCGCCACAGGGAAGCTGCTAGCCGGGAATTCTCTGCCTGGTTCTACCCGCTGCCCGGAACGCTATGCAGGGCAAAAGCGGTTCTCGTCCTCCGTGCTTGCTTTTTCTCAGAAAGAGCCGTGGTGTGCGTTTTCGCCGGAAAACGCGTTTTCGGCCGAAAACGTGTACGTTTGCACTTCCCCGCCACAGGGAAGCTGCTAGCCGGGAATTCTCTGCCTGGTTCTACCCGCTGCCCGGAACGCTACGCAGGGCAAAAGCGGTTCTCGTCCTCCGTGCTTGCTTTTTCTCAGAAAGAGCCGTGGTGTGCGTTTTCGCCGGAAAACGCGTTTTTGGCCGAAAACGTGTACGTTTGCACTTCCCCGCCACAGGGAAGCTGCTAGCCGGGAATTCTCTGCCTGTTTCTACCCGCTGCCCAGAACGCTACGCAGGGCAAAAGCGGTTCTCGTCCTCCGTGCTTGCTTTTTCTCAGAAAGAGCCGTGGTGTGCGGTTTAGCCGGAAAACGCGTTTTCGGCCGAAAAAGTGTACGTTTGCACTTCCCCGCCACAGGGAAGCTGCTAGCCGGGAATTCTCTGCCTGGTTCTACCCGCTGCCCGGAACGCTACGCAGGGCAAAAGCGGTTCTCGTCCTCCGTGCTTGCTTTTTCTCAGAAAGAGCCGTGGTGTGCGTTTTCGCCGGAAAACGCGTTTTCGGCCGAAAACGTGTACGTTTGCACTTCCCCGCCACAGGGAAGCTGCTAGCCGGGAATTCTCTCCCTGGTTCTACCCGCTGCGCGGGACGCTAAGCAGGGCAAAAGCGGTTCTCGTCCTCCGTGCTTGCTTTTTCTCAGAAAGAGCCGTGGTGTGCGTTTTCGCCGGAAAACGCGTTTTCGGCCGAAAACGTGTACGTTTGCACTTCCCCGCCACAGGGAAGCTGCTAGCCGGGAATTCTCTGCCTGGTTCTACCCGCTGCCCGGAACGCTACGCAGGGCAAAAGCGGTTCTCGTCCTCCGTGCTTGCTTTTTCTCAGAACGAGCGGTGGTGTGCGTTTTCGACGGACAACGCGTTTTCGGCCGAAAACGTGTACGTTTGCACTTCCCCGCCACAGGGAAGCTGCTAGCCGGGAATTCTCTGCCTGGTTCTACCCGCTGCCCGGAACGCTACGCAGGGCAAAAGCGGTTCTCGTCCTCCGTGCTTGCTTTTTCTCAGAAAGAGCCGTGGTGCGCGGTTTCGCCGGAAAACGCGTTTTCGGCAGAAAAAGTGTACGTTTGCACTTCCCCGCCACAGGGAAGCTGCTAGCCGGGAATTCTCTGCCTGGTTCTACCCGCTGCACGGAACGCTACGGAGCGCAAAAGCGGTTCTCGTCCTCCGTGCTTGCTTTTTCTCAGAAAGAGCCGTGGTGTGCGTTTTTGCCGGAAAACGCGTTTTCGACCGAAAAAGTGTACGTTTGCACTTCCCCGCCACAGGGAAGCTGCTAGCCGGGAATTCTCTGCCTGGTTCTACCCGCTGCCCGGAACGCTATGCAGGGCAAAAGCGGTTCTCGTCCTCCGTGCTTGCTTTTTCTCAGAAAGAGCCGTGGTGTGCGTTTTCGCCGGAAAACGCGTTTTCGGCCGAAAACGTGTACGTTTGCACTTCCCCGCCACAGGGAAGCTGCTAGCCGGGAATTCTCTGCCTGGTTCTACCCGCTGCCCGGAACGCTACGCAGGGCAAAAGCGGTTCTCGTCCTCCGTGCTTGCTTTTTCTCAGAAAGAGCCGTGGTGTGCGTTTTCGCCGGAAAACGCGTTTTCGGCCGAAAACGTGTACGTTTGCACTTCCCCGCCACAGGGAAGCTGCTAGCCGGGAATTCTCTGCCTGTTTCTACCCGCTGCCCAGAACGCTACGCAGGGCAAAAGCGGTTCTCGTCCTCCGTGCTTGCTTTTTCTCAGAAAGGCCGTGGTGTGCGTTTTCGGCGGAAAACGCGTTTTCGGCCGAAAAAGTGTACGTTTGCACTTCCCCGCCACAGGGAAGCTGCTAGCCGGGAATTCTCTGCCTGGTTCGACCCGCTGCCCGGAACGCTACGCAGGGCAAAAGCGGTTCTCGTCCTCCGTGCTTGCTTTTTCTCAGAAAGAGCCGTGGTGTGCGTTTTCGCCGGAAAACGCGTTTTCGGCCGAAAACGTGTACGTTTGCACTTCCCCGCCACAGGGAAGCTGCTAGCCGGGAATTCTCTCCCTGGTTCTACCCGCTGCGCGGGACGCTAAGCAGGGCAAAAGCGGTTCTCGTCCTCCGTGCTTGCTTTTTCTCAGAAAGAGCCGTGGTGTGCGTTTTCGCCGGAAAACGCGTTTTCGGCCGAAAACGTGTACGTTTGCACTTCCCCGCCACAGGGAAGCTGCTAGCCGGGAATTCTCTGCCTGGTTCTACCCGCTGCCCGGAACGCTACGCAGGGCAAAAGCGGTTCTCGTCCTCCGTGCTTGCTTTTTCTCAGAACGAGCGGTGGTGTGCCTTTTCGCCGGGAAACGCGTTTTCGGCCGAAAACGTGTACGTTTGCACTTCCCCGCCACAGGGAAGCTGCTAGCCGGGAATTCTCTGCCTGGCTCTACCCACTGCCCGGAACGCTACGCAGGGCAAAAGCGGTTCTCGTCCTCCGTGCTTGCTTTTTCTCAGAAAGAGCCGTGGTGTGCGTTTTCGCCGGAAAACGCGTTTTCGGCCGAAAACGTGTACGTTTGCACTTCCCCGCCACAGGGAAGCTGCTAGCCGGGAATTCTCTGCCTGGTTCTACCCGCTGCCCGGAACGCTACGCAGGGCAAAAGCGGTTCTCGTCCTCCGTGCTTGCTTTTTCTCAGAAAGAGCCGTGGTGTGCGTTTTCGCCGGAAAGCGCGCTTTCGGCCGAAAACGTGTACGTTTGCACTTCCCCGCCACAGGGAAGCTGCTAGCCGGGAATTCTCTGCCTGGTTCTACCCGCTGCCCGGAACGCTACGCAGGGCAAAAGCGGTTCTCGTCCTCCGTGCTTGCTTTTTCTCAGAAAGAGCCGTGGTGTGCCTTTTCGCCGAAAACGCGTTTTCGGCCGAAAACGTGTACGTTTGCACTTCCCCGCCACAGGGAAGCTGCTAGCCGGGAATTCTCTGCCTGGTTCTACCCGCTGCCCGGAACGCTACGCAGGGCAAAAGCGGTTCTCGTCCTCCGTGCTTGCTTTTTCTCAGAAAGAGCCGTGGTGTGCGTTTTCGCGGGAAAACGTGTTTTCGGCCGAAAACGTGTACGTTTGCACTTCCCCGCCACAGGGAAGCTGCTAGCCGGGAATTCTCTGCCTGGTTCTACCCGCTGCCCGGAACGCTACGCAGGGCAAAAGCGGTTCTCGTCCTCCGTGCTTGCTTTTTCTCAGAAAGAGCCGTGGTGTGCGTTTTCGCCGGAAAACGCGTTTTCGGCCGAAAACGTGTACGTTTGCACTTCCCCGCCACAGGGAAGCTGCTAGCCGGGAATTCTCTGCCTGGTTCTACCCGCTGCCCGGAACGCTACGCAGGGCAAAAGCGGTTCTCGTCCTCCGTGCTTGCTTTTTCTCAGAAAGAGCCGTGGTGTGCGTTTTCGCCGGAAAACGCGTTTTCGGCCGAAAACGTGTACGTTTGCACTTCCCCGCCACAGGGAAGCTGCTAGCCGGGAATTCTCTGCCTGGTTCTACCCGCTGCCCGGAACGCTACGCAGGGCAAAAGCGGTTCTCGTCCTCCGTGCTTGCTTTTTCTCAGAAAGAGCCGTGGTGTGCGTTTTCGCCGGAAAACGCGTTTTCGGCCGAAAACGTGTACGTTTGCACTTCTCCGCCACAGGGAAGCTGCTAGCCGGGAATTCTCTGCCTGGTTCTACCCGCTGCCCGGAACGCTACGCAGGGCAAAAGCGGTTCTCGTCCTCCGTGCTTGCTTTTTCTCAGAAAGAGCCGTGGTGTGCGTTTTCGACGGAAAACGCGTTTTCGGCCGAAAACGTGTACGTTTGCACTTCCCCGCCACAGGGAAGCTGCTAGCCGGGAATTCTCTGCCTGGTTCTACCCGCTGCCCGGAACGCTACGCAGGGCAAAAGCGGTTCTCGTCCTCCGTGCTTGCTTTTTCTCAGAAAGAGCCGTGGTGTGCGTTTTCGCCGGAAAACGCGTTTTCGGCCGAAAACGTGTACGTTTGCACTTCCCCGCCACAGGGAAGCTGCTAGCCGGGAATTCTCTGCCTGGTTCTACCCGCTGCCCGGAACGCTACGCAGGGCAAAAGCGGTTCTCGTCCTCCGTGCTTGCTTTTTCTCAGAACGAGCCGTGGTGTGCGTTTTCGCCGGAAAACGCGTTTTCGGCCGAAAACGTGTACGTTTGCACTTCCCCGCCACAGGGAAGCTGCTAGCCGGGAATTCTCTGCCTGGTTCTACCCGCTGCCCGGAACGCTACGCAGGGCAAAAGCGGTTCTCGTCCTCCGTGCTTGCTTTTTCTCAGAAAGAGCCGTGGTGTGCGGTTTCGCCGGGAAACGCGTTTTCGGCCGAAAACGTGTACGTTTGCACTTCCCCGCCACAGGGAAGCTGCTAGCCGGGACTTCTCTGCCTGGTTCTACCCGCTGCCCGGAACGCTACGCAGGGCAAAAGCGGTTCTCGTCCTCCGTGCTTGCTTTTTCTCAGAAAGAGCCGTGGTGTGCGTTTTCGCCGGAAAACGCGTTTTCGGCCGAAAACGTGTACGTTTGCACTTCCCCGCCACAGGGAAGCTGCTAGCCGGGAATTCTCTGCCTGGTTCTACCCGCTGCCCGGAACGCTACGCAGGGCAAAAGCGGTTCTCGTCCTCCGTGCTTGCTTTTTCTCAGAAAGAGCCGTGGTGTGCGTTTTCGCCGGGAAACGCGTTTTCGGCCGAAAACGTGTACGTTTGCACTTCCCCGCCACAGGGAAGCTGCTAGCCGGGAATTCTCTGCCTGGTTCTACCCGCTGCCCGGAACGCTACGCAGGGCAAAAGCGGTTCTCGTCCTCCGTGCTTGCTTTTTCTCAGAAAGAGCCGTGGTGTGCGGTTTCGCCGGAAAACGTGTTTTCGGCCGAAAACGTGTACGTTTGCACTTCCCCGCCACAGGGAAGCTGCTAGCCGGGAATTCTCTGCCTGGTTCTACCCGCTGCCCGGAACGCTACGCAGGGCAAAAGCGGTTCTCGTCCTCCGTGCTTG
This sequence comes from Athene noctua, assembly GCF_965140245.1. Taxonomy (NCBI): domain Eukaryota; kingdom Metazoa; phylum Chordata; class Aves; order Strigiformes; family Strigidae; genus Athene; species Athene noctua. The sequence goes on from NW_027438155.1 coordinate 7,260, forward strand.
CTTTTTCTCAGAAAGAGCCGTGGTGTGCGTTTTCGCCGGAAAACGCGTTTTCGGCCGAAAACGTGTACGTTTGCACTTCCCCGCCACAGGGAAGCTGCTAGCCGGGAATTCTCTGCCTGGTTCTACCCGCTGCCCGGAACGCTACGCAGGGCAAAAGCGGTTCTCGTCCTCCGTGCTTGCTTTTTCTCAGAAAGAGCCGTGGTGTGCGTTTTCGCCTGAAAACGCGTTTTCGGCCGAAAACGTGTACGTTTGCACTTCCCCGCCACAGGGAAGCTGCGAGCCGGGAATTCTCTGCCTGGTTCTACCCGCTGCCCGGAACGCTACGCAGGGCAAAAGCGGTTCTCGTCCTCCGTGCTTGCTTTTTCTCAGAAAGAGCCGTGGTGTGCGTTTTCGCCGGAAAACGCGTTTTCGGCCGAAAACGTGTACGTTTGCACTTCCCCGCCACAGGGAAGCTGCTAGCCGGGAATTCTCTGCCTGGTTCTACCCGCTGCCCGGAACGCTACGCAGGGCAAAAGCGGTTCTCGTCCTCCGTGCTTGCTTTTTCTCAGAAAGAGCTGTGGTGTGCGTTTTCGCCGGAAAACGCGTTTTCGGCGGAAAACGTGTACGTTTGCACTTCCCCGCCACAGGGAAGCTGCTAGCCGGGAATTCTCTGCCTGGTTCTACCCGCTGCCCGGAACGATACGCAGGGCAAAAGCGGTTCTCGTCCTCCGTGCTTGCTTTTTCTCAGAAAGAGCCGTGGTGTGCGGTTTCGCCGGAAAACGCGTTTTCGGCCGAAAACGTGTACGTTTGCACTTCTCCGCCACAGGGAAGCTGCTAGCCGGGAATTCTCTGCCTGGTTCTACCCGCTGCCCGGACCGCTACACAGGGCAAAAGCGGTTCTCGTCCTCCGTGCTTGCTTTTTCTCAGAAAGAGCCGTGGTGTGCGTTTTCGCCGGAAAACGCGTTTTCGGCCGAAAACGTGTACGTTTGCACTTCCCCGCCACAGGGAAGCTGCTAGCCGGGAATTCTCTGCCTGGTTCTACCCGCTGCCCGAACGCTACGCAGGGCAAAAGCGGTTCTCGTCCTCCGTGCTTGCTTTTTCTCAGAAAGAGCCGTGGTGTGCGTTTTCGCCGGAAAACGCGTTTTCGGCCGAAAACGTGTACGTTTGCACTTCCCCGCCACAGGGAAGCTGCTAGCCGGGACTTCTCTGCCTGGTTCTACCCGCTGCCCGGAACGCTACGCAGGGCAAAAGCGGTTCTCGTCCTCCGTGCTTGCTTTTTCTCAGAAAGAGCCGTGGTGTGCGTTTTCGCCGGAAAACGCGTTTTCGGCCGAAAACGTGTACGTTTGCACTTCCCCGCCACAGGGAAGCTGCTAGCCGGGAATTCTCTGCCTGGTTCTACCCGCTGCCCGGAACGCTACGCAGGGCAAAAGCGGTTCTCGTCCTCCGTGCTTGCTTTTTCTCAGAAAGAGCCGTGGTGTGCGTTTTCGCCGGAAAACGCGTTTTCGGCCGAAAACGTGTACGTTTGCACTTCCCCGCCACAGGGAAGCTGCTAGCCGGGAATTCTCTGCCTGGTTCTACCCGCTGCCCGGAACGCTACGCAGGGCAAAAGCGGTTCTCGTCCTCCGTGCTTGCTTTTTCTCAGAAAGAGCCGTGGTGTGCCTTTTCGCCGGAAAACGCGTTTTCGGCCGAAAACGTGTACGTTTGCACTTCCCCGCCACAGGGAAGCTGCTAGCCGGGAATTCTCTGCCTGGTTCTACCCGCTGCCCGGAACGCTACGGAGCGCAAAAGCGGTTCTCGTCCTCCGTGCTTGCTTTTTCTCAGAAAGAGCCGTGGTGTGCCTTTTCGCCGGAAAACGCGTTTTCGGCCGAAAACGTGTACGTTTGCACTTCCCCGCCACAGGGAAGCTGCTAGCCGGGAATTCTCTGCCTGGTTCTACCCGCTGCCCGGAACGCTACGCAGGGCAAAAGCGGTTCTCGTCCTCCGTGCTTGCTTTTTCTCAGAAAGAGCCGTGGTGTGCGTTTTCGCCGGAAAACGCGTTTTCGGCCGAAAACGTGTACGTTTGCACTTCCCCGCCACAGGGAAGCTGCTAGCCGGGAATTCTCTGCCTGGTTCTACCCGCTGCCCGGAACGCTACGCAGGGCAAAAGCGGTTCTCGTCCTCCGTGCTTGCTTTTTCTCAGAACGAGGCGTGGTGTGCGTTTTCGCCGGAAAACGCGTTTTCGGCCGAAAACGTGTACGTTTGCACTTCCCCGCCACAGGGAAGCTGCTAGCCGGGAATTCTCTGCCTGGTTCTACCCGCTGCCCGGAACGCTACGCAGGGCAAAAGCGGTTCTCGTCCTCCGTGCTTGTTTTTTCTCAGAAAGAGCCGTGGTGTGCGTTTTCGCCGGAAAACGCGTTTTCGGCCGAAAACGTGTACGTTTGCACTTCCCCGCCACAGGGAAGCTGCTAGCCGGGAATTCTCTGCCTGGTTCTACCCGCTGCCCGGAACGCTACGCAGGGCAAAAGCGGTTCTCGTCCTCCGTGCTTGCTTTTTCTCAGAAAGAGCCGTGGTGTGCGTTTTCGCCGGAAAACGCGTTTTCGGCCGAAAACGTGTACGTTTGCACTTCCCCGCCACAGGGAAGCTGCTAGCCGGGAATTCTCTGCCTGGTTCTACCCGCTGCCCGGAACGCTACGCAGGGCAAAAGCGGTTCTCGTCCTCCGTGCTTGCTTTTTCTCAGAAAGAGCCGTGGTGTGCGTTTTCGCCGGAAAACGCGTTTTCGCCGGAAACGTGTAGGTTTGCACTTCCCCGCCACAGGGAAGCTGCTAGCCGGGAATTCTCTGCCTGGTTCTACCCGCTGCCCGGAACGCTACGGAGCGCAAAAGCGGTTCTCGTCCTCCGTGCTTGCTTTTTCTCAGAAAGAGCCGTGGTGTGCGTTTTCGCCGGAAAACGCGTTTTCGGCCGAAAACGTGTACGTTTGCACTTCCCCGCCACAGGGAAGCTGCTAGCCGGGAATTCTCTGCCTGGTTCTACCCGCTGCCCGGAACGCTACGCAGGGCAAAAGCGGTTCTCGTCCTCCGTGCTTGCTTTTTCTCAGAAAGAGCCGTGGTGTGCGTTTTCGCCGGAAAACGCGTTTTCGGCCGAAAACGTGTACGTTTGCACTTCCCCGCCACACGGAAGCTGCTAGCCGGGAATTCTCTGCCTGGTTCTACCCGCTGCCCGGAACGCTACGCAGGGCAAAAGCGGTTCTCGTCCTCCGTGCTTGCTTTTTCTCAGAAAGAGCCGTGGTGTGCGTTTTCGCCGGAAAACGCGTTTTCGGCCGAAAACGTGTACGTTTGCACTTCCCCGCCACAGGGAAGCTGCTAGCCGGGAATTCTCTGCCTGGTTCTACCCGCTGCCCGGAACGCTACGCAGGGCAAAAGCGGTTCTCGTCCTCCGTGCTTGCTTTTTCTCAGAACGAGCCGTGGTGTGCGTTTTCGCCGGAAAACGCGTTTCCGGCCGAAAACGTGTACGTTTGCACTTCCCCGCCACAGGGAAGCTGCTAGCCGGGAATTCTCTGCCTGGTTCTACCCGCTGCCCGGAACGCTACGCAGGGCAAAAGCGGTTCTCGTCCTCCGTGCTTGCTTTTTCTCAGAAAGAGCCGTGGTGTGCGTTTTCGCCGGGAAACGCGTTTTCGGCCGAAAACGTGTACGTTTGCACTTCCCCGCCACAGGGAAGCTGCTAGCCGGGAATTCTCTGCCTGGTTCTACCCGCTGCCCGGAACGCTACGCAGGGCAAAAGCGGTTCTCGTCCTCCGTGCTTGCTTCTTCTCAGAAAGAGCCGTGGTGTGCGTTTTCGCCGGAAAACGCGTTTTTGGCCGAAAACGTGTACGTTTGCACTTCCCCGCCACAGGGAAGCTGCTAGCCGGGAATTCTCTGCCTGGTTCTACCCGCTGCCCGGAACGCTACGCAGGGCAAAAGCGGTTCTCGTCCTCCGTGCTTGCTTTTTCTCAGAAAGAGCCGTGGTGTGCGTTTTCGCCGGGAAACGCGTTTTCGGCCGAAAACGTGTACGTTTGCACTTCCCCGCCACAGGGAAGCTGCTAGCCGGGAATTCTCTGCCTGGTTCTACCCGCTGCCCGGAACGCTACGCAGGGCAAAAGCGGTTCTCGTCCTCCGTGCTTGCTTCTTCTCAGAAAGAGCCGTGGTGTGCGTTTTCGCCGGAAAACGCGTTTTTGGCCGAAAACGTGTACGTTTGCACTTCCCCGCCACAGGGAAGCTGCTAGCCGGGAATTCTCTGCCTGGTTCTACCCGCTGCCCGGAACGCTACGCAGGGCAAAAGCGGTTCTCGTCCTCCGTGCTTGCTTTTTCTCAGAAAGAGCCGTGGTGTGCGTTTTCGCCGGGAAACGCGTTTTCGGCCGAAAACGTGTACGTTTGCACTTCCCCGCCACAGGGAAGCTGCTAGCCGGGAATTCTCTGCCTGGTTCTACCCGCTGCCCGGAACGCTACGCAGGGCAAAAGCGGTTCTCGTCCTCCGTGCTTGCTTTTTCTCAGAAAGAGCCGTGGTGTGCGTTTTCGCCGGAAAACGCGTTTTCGGCCGAAAACGTGTACGTTTGCACTTCCCCGCCACAGGGAAGCTGCTAGCCGGGAATTCTCTGCCTGGTTCTACCCGCTGCCCGGAACGCTACGCAGGGCAAAAGCGGTTCTCGTCCTCCATGCTTGCTTTTTCTCAGAAAGAGCCGTGGTGTGCGTTTTCGCCGGAAAACGCGTTTTCGGCCGAAAACGTGTACGTTTGCACTTCCCCGCCACAGGGAAGCTGCTAGCCGGGAATTCTCTGCCTGGTTCTACCCGCTGCCCGGAACGCTACGCAGGGCAAAAGCGGTTCTCGTCCTCCGTGCTTGCTTTTTCTCAGAAAGAGCCGTGGTGTGCGTTTTCAAAGGAAAACGCGTTTTCGGCCGAAAACGTGTACGTTTGCACTTCCCCGCCACAGGGAAGCTGCGAGCCGGGAATTCTCTGCCTGGTTCTACCCGCTGCCCGGAACGCTACGCAGGGCAAAAGCGGTTCTCGTCCTCCGTGCTTGCTTTTTCTCAGAAAGAGCCGTGGTGTGCGTTTTCGCCGGAAAACGCGTTTTCGGCCGAAAACGTGTACGTTTGCACTTCCCCGCCACAGGGAAGCTGCTAGCCGGGAATTCTCTGCATGGTTCTACCCGCTGCCCGGAACGCTACGCAGGGCAAAAGCGGTTCTCGTCCTCCGTGCTTGCTTTTTCTCAGAAAGAGCTGTGGTGTGCGTTTTCGCCGGAAAACGCGTTTTCGGCGGAAAACGTGTACGTTTGCACTTCCCCGCCACAGGGAAGCTGCTAGCCGGGAATTCTCTGCCTGGTTCTACCCGCTGCCCGGAACGCTACGCAGGGCAAAAGCGGTTCTCGTCCTCCGTGCTTGCTTTTTCTCAGAAAGAGCCGTGGTGTGCGGTTTCGCCGGAAAACGCGTTTTCGGCCGAAAACGTGTACGTTTGCACTTCTCCGCCACAGGGAAGCTGCTAGCCGGGAATTCTCTGCCTGGTTCTACCCGCTGCCCGGAACGCTACACAGGGCAAAAGCGGTTCTCGTCCTCCGTGCTTGCTTTTTCTCAGAAAGTGCCGTGGTGTGCGTTTTCGCCGGAAAACGCGTTTTCGGCCGAAAACGTGTACGTTTGCACTTCCCCGCCACAGGGAAGCTGCTAGCCGGGAATTCTCTGCCTGGTTCTACCCGCTGCCCGAACGCTACGCAGGGCAAAAGCGGTTCTCGTCCTCCGTGCTTGCTTTTTCTCAGAAAGAGCCGTGGTGTGCGTTTTCGCCGGAAAACGCGTTTTCGGCCGAAAACGTGTACGTTTGCACTTCCCCGACACAGGGAAGCTGCTAGCCGGGACTTCTCTGCCTGGTTCTAACCGCTGCCCGGAACGCTACGCAGGGCAAAAGCGGTTCTCGTCCTCCGTGCTTGCTTTTTCTCAGAAAGAGCCGTGGTGTGCGTTTTCGCCGGAAAACGCGTTTTCGGCCGAAAACGTGTACGTTTGCACTTCCCCGCCACAGGGAAGCTGCTAGCCGGGAATTCTCTGCCTGGTTCTACCCGCTGCCCGGAACGCTACGCAGGGCAAAAGCGGTTCTCGTCCTCCGTGCTTGCTTTTTCTCAGAAAGAGCCGTGGTGTGCCTTTTCGCCGGAAAACGCGTTTTCGGCCGAAAACGTGTACGTTTGCACTTCCCCGCCACAGGGAAGCTGCTAGCCGGGAATTCTCTGCCTGGTTCTACCCGCTGCCCGGAACGCTACGCAGGGCAAAAGCGGTTCTCGTCCTCCGTGCTTGCTTTTTCTCAGAAAGAGCCGTGGTGTGCGTTTTCGCCGGAAAACGCGTTTTCGGCCGAAAACGTGTACGTTTGCACTTCCCCGCCACAGGGAAGCTGCTAGCCGGGAATTCTCTGCCTGGTTCTACCCGCTGCCCGGAACGCTACGCAGGGCAAAAGCGGTTCTCGTCCTCCGTGCTTGCTTTTTCTCAGAACGAGGCGTGGTGTGCGTTTTCGCCGGAAAACGCGTTTTCGGCCGAAAACGTGTACGTTTGCACTTCCCCGCCACAGGGAAGCTGCTAGCCGGGAATTCTCTGCCTGGTTCTACCCGCTGCCCGGAACGCTACGCAGGGCAAAAGCGGTTCTCGTCCTCCGTGCTTGTTTTTTCTCAGAAAGAGCCGTGGTGTGCGTTTTCGCCGGAAAACGCGTTTTCGGCCGAAAACGTGTACGTTTGCACTTCCCCGCCACAGGGAAGCTGCTAGCCGGGAACTCTCTGCCTGGTTCGACCCGCTGCCCGGAACGCTACGCAGGGCAAAAGCGGTTCTCGTCCTCCGTGCTTGCTTTTTCTCAGAAAGAGCCGTGGTGTGCGTTTTCGAAGGAAAACGCGTTTTCGGCCGAAAACGTGTACGTTTGCACTTCCCCGCCACAGGGAAGCTGCGAGCCGGGAATTCTCTGCCTGGTTCTACCCGCTGCCCGGAACGCTACGCAGGGCAAAAGCGGTTCTCGTCCTCCGTGCTTGCTTTTTCTCAGAAAGAGCCGTGGTGTGCGTTTTCGCCGGAAAACGCGTTTTCGGCCGAAAACGTGTACGTTTGCACTTCCCCGCCACAGGGAAGCTGCTAGCCGGGAATTCTCTGCCTGGTTCTACCCGCTGCCCGGAACGCTACGCAGGGCAAAAGCGGTTCTCGTCCTCCGTGCTTGCTTTTTCTCAGAAAGAGCTGTGGTGTGCGTTTTCGCCGGAAAACGCGTTTTCGGCGGAAAACGTGTACGTTTGCACTTCCCCGCCACAGGGAAGCTGCTAGCCGGGAATTCTCTGCCTGGTTCTACCCGCTGCCCGGAACGATACGCAGGGCAAAAGCGGTTCTCGTCCTCCGTGCTTGCTTTTTCTCAGAAAGAGCCGTGGTGTGCGGTTTCGCCGGAAAACGCGTTTTCGGCCGAAAACGTGTACGTTTGCACTTCTCCGCCACAGGGAAGCTGCTAGCCGGGAATTCTCTGCCTGGTTCTACCCGCTGCCCGGAACGCTACACAGGGCAAAAGCGGTTCTCGTCCTCCGTGCTTGCTTTTTCTCAGAAAGTGCCGTGGTGTGCGTTTTCGCCGGAAAACGCGTTTTCGGCCGAAAACGTGTACGTTTGCACTTCCCCGCCACAGGGAAGCTGCTAGCCGGGAATTCTCTGCCTGGTTCTACCCGCTGCCCGAACGCTACGCAGGGCAAAAGCGGTTCTCGTCCTCCGTGCTTGCTTTTTCTCAGAAAGAGCCGTGGTGTGCGTTTTCGCCGGAAAACGCGTTTTCGGCCGAAAACGTGTACGTTTGCACTTCCCCGCCACAGGGAAGCTGCTAGCCGGGACTTCTCTGCCTGGTTCTACCCGCTGCCCGGAACGCTACGCAGGGCAAAAGCGGTTCTCGTCCTCCGTGCTTGCTTTTTCTCAGAAAGAGCCGTGGTGTGCGTTTTCGCCGGAAAACGCGTTTTCGGCCGAAAACGTGTACGTTTGCACTTCCCCGCCACAGGGAAGCTGCTAGCCGGGAATTCTCTGCCTGGTTCTACCCGCTGCCCGGAACGCTACGCAGGGCAAAAGCGGTTCTCGTCCTCCGTGCTTGCTTTTTCTCAGAAAGAGCCGTGGTGTGCGTTTTCGCCGGAAAACGCGTTTTCGGCCGAAAACGTGTACGTTTGCACTTCCCCGCCACAGGGAAGCTGCTAGCCGGGAATTCTCTGCCTGGTTCTACCCGCTGCCCGGAACGCTACGCAGGGCAAAAGCGGTTCTCGTCCTCCGTGCTTGTTTTTTCTCAGAAAGAGCCGTGGTGTGCGTTTTCGCCGGAAAACGCGTTTTCGGCCGAAAACGTGTACGTTTGCACTTCCCCGCCACAGGGAAGCTGCTAGCCGGGAATTCTCTGCCTGGTTCTACCCGCTGCCCGGAACGCTACGCAGGGCAAAAGCGGTTCTCGTCCTCCGTGCTTGCTTTTTCTCAGAAAGAGCCGTGGAGTGCGATTTTGCCGGAAAACGCGTTTTCGGCCGAAAACGTGTACGTTTGCACTTCCCCGCCACAGGGAAGCTGCTAGCCGGGAATTCTCTGCCTGGTTCTACCCGCTGCCCGGAACGCTACGCAGGGCAAAAGCGGTTCTCGTCCTCCGTGCTTGTTTTTTCTCAGAAAGAGCCGTGGTGTGCGTTTTCGCCGGAAAACGCGTTTTCGGCCGAAAACGTGTACGTTTGCACTTCCCCGCCACAGGGAAGCTGCTAGCCGGGAATTCTCTGCCTGGTTCTACCCGCTGCCCGGAACGCTACGCAGGGCAAAAGCGGTTCTCGTCCTCCGTGCTTGCTTTTTCTCAGAAAGAGCCGTGGTGTGCGTTTTCGCCGGAAAACGCGTTTTCGGCCGAAAACGTGTACGTTTGCACTTCCCCGCCACAGGGAAGCTGCTAGCCGGGAATTCTCTGCCTGGTTCTACCCGCTGCCCGGAACGCTACGCAGGGCAAAAGCGGTTCTCATCCTCCGTGCTTGCTTTTTCTCAGAAAGAGCCGTGGTGTGCGTTTTCGCCGGAAAACGCGTTTTCGGCCGAAAACGTGTACGTTTGCACTTCCCCGCCACAGGGAAGCTGCTAGCCGGGAATTCTCTGCCTGGTTCTACCCGCTGCCCGGAACGCTACGCAGGGCAAAAGCGGTTCTCGTCCTCCGTGCTTGCTTTTTCTCAGAACGAGCCGTGGTGTGCCTTTTCGCCGGAAAACGCGTTTTCGGCCGAAAACGTGTACGTTTGCACTTCCCCGCCACAGGGAAGCTGCTAGCCGGGAATTCTCTGCCTGGTTCTACCCGCTGCCCGGAACGCTACGCAGGGCAAAAGCGGTTCTCGTCCTCCGTGCTTGTTTTTCCTCAGAAAGAGCCGTGGTGTGCGTTTTCGCCGGAAAACGCGTTTTCGGCCGAAAACGTGTACGTTTGCACTTCCCCGCCACAGGGAAGCTGCTAGCCGGGAATTCTCTGCCTGGTTCTACCCGCTGCCCGGAACGCTACGCAGGGCAAAAGCGGTTCTCGTCCTCCGTGCTTGCTTTTTCTCAGAAAGAGCCGTGGTGTGCGTTTTCGCCGGAAAACGCGTTTTCGGCCGAAAACGTGTACGTTTGCACTTCCCCGCCACAGGGAAGCTGCTAGCCGGGAATTCTCTGCCTGGTTCTACCCGCTGCCCGGAACGCTACGCAGGGCAAAAGCGGTTCTCGTCCTCCGTGCTTGCTTTTTCTCAGAACGAGCCGTGGTGTGCCTTTTCGCCGGAAAACACGTTTTCGGCCGAAAACGTGTACGTTTGCACTTCCCCGCCACAGGGAAGCTGCTAGCCGGGAATTCTCTGCCTGGTTCTACCCGCTGCCCGGAACGCTACGCAGGGCAAAAGCGGTTCTCGTCCTCCGTGCTTGTTTTTTCTCAGAAAGAGCCGTGGTGTGCGTTTTCGCCGGAAAACGCGTTTTCGGCCGAAAACGTGTACGTTTGCACTTCCCCGCCACAGGGAAGCTGCTAGCCGGGAATTCTCTGCCTGGTTCTACCCGCTGCCCGGAACGCTACGCAGGGCAAAAGCGGTTCTCGTCCTCCGTGCTTGCTTTTTCTCAGAAAGAGCCGTGGTGTGCGTTTTCGCCGGAAAACGCGTTTTCGGCCGAAAACGTGTACGTTTGCACTTCCCCGCCACAGGGAAGCTGCTAGCCGGGAATTCTCTGCCTGGTTCTACCCGCTGCCCGGAACGCTACGCAGGGCAAAAGCGGTTCTCATCCTCCGTGCTTGCTTTTTCTCAGAAAGAGCCGTGGTGTGCGTTTTCGCCGGAAAACGCGTTTTCGGCCGAAAACGTGTACGTTTGCACTTCCCCGCCACAGGGAAGCTGCTAGCCGGGAATTCTCTGCCTGGTTCTACCCGCTGCCCGGAACGCTACGCAGGGCAAAAGCGGTTCTCGTCCTCCGTGCTTGCTTTTTCTCAGAACGAGCCGTGGTGTGCCTTTTCGCCGGAAAACGCGTTTTCGGCCGAAAACGTGTACGTTTGCACTTCCCCGCCACAGGGAAGCTGCTAGCCGGGACTTCTCTGCCTGGTTCTACCCGCTGCCCGGAACGCTACGCAGGGCAAAAGCGGTTCTCGTCCTCTGTGCTTGCTTTTTCTCAGAAAGAGCCGTGGTGTGCGTTTTCGCCGGAAAACGCGTTTTCGGCCGAAAACGTGTACGTTTGCACTTCCCCGCCACAGGGAAGCTGCTAGACGGGAATTCCCTGCCTGGTTCTACCCGCTGCCCGGAACGCTACGCAGGGCAAAAGCGGTTCTCGTCCTCCGTGCTTGCTTTTTCTCAGAAAGAGCCGTGGTGTGCGTTTTCGCCGGAAAACGCGTTTTCGGCCGAAAACGTGTACGTTTGCACTTCCCCGCCACAGGGAAGCTGCTAGCCGGGACTTCTCTGCCTGGTTCTACCCGCTGCCCGGAACGCTACGCAGGGCAAAAGCGGTTCTCGTCCTCCGTGCTTGCTTTTTCTCAGAAAGAGCCGTGGTGTGCGTTTTCGCCGGAAAACGCGTTTTCGGCCGAAAACGTGTACGTTTGCACTTCCCCGCCACAGGGAAGCTGCTAGCCGGGAATTCTCTGCCTGGTTCTACCCGCTGCCCGGAACGCTACGCAGGGCAAAAGCGGTTCTCGTCCTCCGTGCTTGCTTTTTCTCAGAAAGAGCCGTGGTGTGCCTTTTCGCCGGAAAACGCGTTTTCGGCCGAAAACGTGTACGTTTGCACTTCCCCGCCACAGGGAAGCTGCTAGCCGGGAATTCTCTGCCTGGTTCTACCCGCTGCCCGGAACGCTACGCAGGGCAAAAGCGGTTCTCGTCCTCCGTGCTTGCTTTTTCTCAGAAAGAGCCGTGGTGTGCGTTTTCGCCGGAAAACGCGTTTTCGGCCGAAAACGTGTACGTTTGCACTTCCCCGCCACAGGGAAGCTGCTAGCCGGGAATTCTCTGCCTGGTTCTACCCGCTGCCCGGAACGCTACGCAGGGCAAAAGCGGTTCTCGTCCTCCGTGCTTGCTTTTTCTCAGAACGAGGCGTGGTGTGCGTTTTCGCCGGAAAACGCGTTTTCGGCCGAAAACGTGTACGTTTGCACTTCCCCGCCACAGGGAAGCTGCTAGCCGGGAATTCTCTGCCTGGTTCTACCCGCTGCCCGGAACGCTACGCAGGGCAAAAGCGGTTCTCGTCCTCCGTGCTTGCTTTTTCTCAGAAAGAGCCGTGGTGTGCCTTTTCGCCGGAAAACGCGTTTTAGCCGAAAACGTGTAGGTTTGCACTTCCCCGCCACAGGGAAGCTGCTAGCCGGGAATTCTCTGCCTGGTTCTACCCGCTGCCCGGAACGCTACGCAGGGCAAAAGCGGTTCTCGTCCTCCGTGCTTGCTTTTTCTCAGAAAGAGCCGTGGAGTGCGATTTCGCCGGAAAACGCGTTTTCGGCCGAAAACGTGTACGTTTGCACTTCCCCGCCACAGGGAAGCTGCTAGCCGGGAATTCTCTGCCTGGTTCTACCCGCTGCCCGGAACGCTACGCAGGGCAAAAGCGGTTCTCGTCCTCCGTGCTTGTTTTTTCTCAGAAAGAGCCGTGGTGTGCGTTTTCGCCGGAAAACGCGTTTTCGGCCGAAAACGTGTACGTTTGCACTTCCCCGCCACAGGGAAGCTGCTAGCCGGGAATTCTCTGCCTGGTTCTACCCGCTGCCCGGAACGCTACGCAGGGCAAAAGCGGTTCTCGTCCTCCGTGCTTGCTTTTTCTCAGAACGAGCCGTGGTGTGCGTTTTCGCCGGAAAACGCGTTTTCGGCCGAAAACTTGTACGTTTGCACTTCCCCGCCACAGGGAAGCTGCTAGCCGGGAATTCTCTGCCTGGTTCTACCCGCTGCCCGGAACGCTACGCAGGGCAAAAGCGGTTCTCGTCCTCCGTGCTTGTTTTTTCTCAGAAAGAGCCGTGGTGTGCGTTTTCGCCGGAAAACGCGTTTTCGGCCGAAAACGTGTACGTTTGCACTTCCCCGCCACAGGGAAGCTGCTAGCCGGGACTTCTCTGCCTGGTTCTACCCGCTGCCCGGAACGCTACGCAGGGCAAAAGCGGTTCTCGTCCTCCGTGCTTGCTTTTTCTCAGAAAGAGCCGTGGTGTGCGTTTTCGCCGGAAAACGCGTTTTCGCCGGAAACGTGTAGGTTTGCACTTCCCCGCCACAGGGAAGCTGCTAGCCGGGAATTCTCTGCCTGGTTCTACCCGCTGCCCGGAACGCTACGGAGCGCAAAAGCGGTTCTCGTCCTCCGTGCTTGCTTTTTCTCAGAAAGAGCCGTGGTGTGCGTTTTCGCCGGAAAACGCGTTTTCGGCCGAAAACGTGTACGTTTGCACTTCCCCGCCACAGGGAAGCTGCTAGCCGGGACTTCTCTGCCTGGTTCTACCCGCTGCCCGGAACGCTACGCAGGGCAAAAGCGGTTCTCGTCCTCCGTGCTTGCTTTTTCTCAGAAAGAGCCGTGGTGTGCGTTTTCGCCGGAAAACGCGTTTTCGGCCGAAAACGTGTACGTTTGCACTTCCCCGCCACAGGGAAGCTGCTAGCCGGGAATTCTCTGCCTGGTTCTACCCGCTGCCCGGAACGCTACGCAGGGCAAAAGCGGTTCTCGTCCTCCGTGCTTGCTTTTTCTCAGAAAGAGCCGTGGTGTGCGTTTTCGCCGGAAAACGCATTTTCGCCGGAAACGTGTAGGTTTGCACTTCCCCGCCACAGGGAAGCTGCTAGCCGGGAATTCTCTGCCTGGTTCTACCCGCTGCCCGGAACGCTACGCAGGGCAAAAGCAGTTCTCGTCCTCCGTGCTTGCTTTTTCTCAGAAAGATCCGTGGTGTGCGTTTTCGCCGGAAAACGCGTTTTCGGCCGAAAACGTGTACGTTTGCACTTCCCCGCCACAGGGAAGCTGCTAGCCGGGACTTCTCTGCCTGGTTCTACCCGCTGCCCGGAACGCTACGCAGGGCAAAAGCGGTTCTCGTCCTCCGTGCTTGCTTTTTCTCAGAAAGAGCCGTGGAGTGCGATTTCGCCGGAAAACGCGTTTTCGGCCGAAAACGTGTACGTTTGCACTTCCCCGCCACAGGGAAGCTGCTAGCCGGGAATTCTCTGCCTGGTTCTACCCGCTGCCCGGAACGCTACGGAGCGCAAAAGCGGTTCTCGTCCTCTGTGCTTGCTTTTTCTCAGAAAGAGCCGTGGTGTGCGTTTTCGCCGGAAAACGCGTTTTCGGCCGAAAACGTGTACGTTTGCACTTCCCCGCCACAGGGAAGCTGCTAGCCGGGACTTCTCTGCCTGGTTCTACCCGCTGCCCGGAACGCTACGCAGGGCAAAAGCGGTTCTCGTCCTCCGTGCTTGCTTTTTCTCAGAAAGAGCCGTGGTGTGCGTTTTCGCCGGAAAACGCGTTTTCGGCCGAAAACGTGTACGTTTGCACTTCCCCGCCACAGGGAAGCTGCTAGCCGGGAATTCTCTGCCTGGTTCTACCCGCTGCCCGGAACGCTACGCAGGGCAAAAGCGGTTCTCGTCCTCCGTGCTTGCTTTTTCTCAGAAAGAGCCGTGGTGTGCGTTTTCGCTGGAAAACGCGTTTTCGGCCGAAAACGTGTACGTTTGCACTTCCCCGCCACAGGGAAGCTGCTAGCCGGGAATTCTCTGCCTGGTTCTACCCGCTGCCCGGAACGCTACGCAGGGCAAAAGCGGTTCTCGTCCTCCGTGCTTGCTTTTTCTCAGAAAGAGCCGTGGTGTGCGTTTTCGCCGGAAAACGCGTTTTCGGCCGAAAACGTGTACGTTTGCACTTCCCCGCCACAGGGAAGCTGCTAGCCGGGAATTCTCTGCCTGGTTCTACCCGCTGCCCGGAACGCTACGCAGGGCAAAAGCGGTTCTCGTCCTCCGTGCTTGCTTTTTCT